>NC_089777.1:3266664-3276664 GCF_040412425.1 Macrobrachium rosenbergii | reverse complement strand
TGTTTTAACGGAATATCTCGAGGAAGAAAGAAGGGATTCTGATCAAACTTGGCGCTGAATGGCCCCTTCAGGTGAACATTTGGTGGCCATTGATTTGACTATTCGGTATCTTGGAAACTATCTCGCCCTATGTAAAGTATAAGGATTTTAGAGGAGATCGGAGATTCATGACAGGCTGCACTGAAGTGATGGCAATTTGAAATTGCTATTACATATTGTCAGTAAAATAAAAGGCTGTTTGAGTGCAACCTATGAGGTTTCGATGTTTTTCTTTCGTGTTTTTGTACATGTCCATATTCCTTATCATAAATCCTTCATGATAATAAATTCCTGGTCAACGGCTGCACAAATTTTGGGGTGCTACTTTGGCTTGTTGTCTACGCGTCGCCGAGGGGCTAGTACTAAACACGGCGTCCCATTGAGCTTCCGCCATGTTTAGTACTAGCACCTCGGAGGTGACACGTAGATTACGACCCAAACTAGTACCAGTATTTGTCTCATGTTGATTTGTCAAAGTTAACAATAAATCGAAGCCGGTTTTGTCAGTCAAGATAATTTCGTATGCTATAGAAGTGATGAATAACCATCGAAGCAGCTGAGACGTATGACTCACTTCGTTGACCGTGAGGGAAGTTCAAGGCTTCCAGGAATTGTGGTATGAGATAAATGCTGCTTTTATCAGGACTCAAATTAAAAGATCATTTGTTCTGGCATTCCTTTTATTGTTGTCACCTTGATATGTAAATCTCGTCTCGAGTGGCTCATTTCATGTTGTGCTGCAACTGATTTTGTCATATTCCCCTTCTTTGAATGGTTTTTATAGAAAGCTGTAAATCGCTGATAGAAAGATGCCTTAAAACCTCAAGAGGATCAGAGATTGTGTTTGATGGCATACGAAAGAGATCATATTTGAATCCAGACAACAAATTCAATAAATATGGAGTCGGATACAGAACTCAGAACCCGAATACACGAATGAATACCGTTTTCATTAGCTAATCTCATACCAAGGCCTAGACCGTGATTCCCCTTGCATAGGCAGCATTGTGTATTAATGACACTGAATCTTTCGACTCCAAGCTTTCCTTTTCACAACACTTGAAGAACATTCTCTTCCAATGCAGCCGGTAAACTTGGTGTTGTTTATAACGCTTCTTGATAAACTGAGGAGATACTTTGTATGCCACTTCTTTCGGATCTTTTGTTTACCATTGCAGAATCTCTTTATCTTCTAATATGCCACTTCTTTCAGATCTGTTGTTTACCACTGCAGGATCTTTATCTTCTAATTTGCCACTTCTTTCAGATCTTTTGTTTACCATTGCAGGATCTTTATCTTCTTTCTGATCTTTTGTTCGCCATTGCAGGATCTTGGTCTTCTAATATGCCACTTCTTTCAGACCTTTTGTTCACCATTGCAGGATCTTTATCTAATATGCCTCTTCTTTCAGATCTTTTGTTCACCATTGCAGGATCTTGATCTTCTATACGAGACAACTTGACATGGTACTTCCCTTTTCCGTAACAACGGCGATAATGATAAATACAGTCAAAAGGATATGTCCAGTTTAGCCTTCTTATAAAAAGTTGTTCCAATAGAGAGCTTCTGCTATCAGCTTCAGGGCATGTGCCTTTGGAATGAGTGTGTGCTGCGCCTTTTGCGCAGTGCCCTCCTCCATATTTCCTCAAGACGACAGTGTCACACCACCCAGTACCAAAGACCTTTTATTACTTACATTTCAAAGGAGCACTGCATCATTGCCCTAACATTTTTGCTTTCCCAACAACTGTTCATGCTTTAATACATTTATCAAGGTCCATTAATCTTTTTCGTTTACTTATTGTTTATTTTTGAAATCACACGCTGCTATTTTGTATTTGCGCGTGTGCACTTAATTTCAGGCAGCTAGCTCAGCAAGCTATTAGCAGTTTTTCTGTCTCATACGAACTTATATGCATGATGAACAGTAGTAACGTTAATACGAATAATTATCTGTGTAGTGCTCTATTCCGCCCTGGTTTTCTTTCTTTTCTGCAAACGAGTCAACTTTTTAGATCGTTTCATCCGAAATTGTGTTCTGTTGAAAAACGATATCATTGTTTGAGTTAACCTTATCACTCACTCCGACAAGATAGTTAGGGGAAAATCTGTCAAATTTTGTGACTTTGCCGCAAATGTGGAAAAAAATTTGAAACTTGGCACATATCTATATCTTGGATATAGAAACATTTTTATCCTAAAGGGCAAAGGTTTAAAGGTCAAGGTCAACTAGAGTATAAAGGTCAAACTACAATAAACAGCCATAATCTAGTATTCAGAGGGCGTAGATATCTAAGTTTGGTCTTAAAATACTACAATGAATGCTAAAATGATAAAACATACCTCAAAATCTATCTACAACCCTCTCTTGTTATAAAAATTATTTTGAGAAGGTCAATAAAAAAAGGTATTTACCAAGCGGGTGAGCTTAAACATTCACAAACAAGTCTTTCTAATGATTTCATGAGAATTTTGTGTCATCCTCCTCCTCCTCCTCCTCCTCCTCCTGCATATCATCATGATCACCATCATCATCTTCATGATCAACATGATCATGATTATCATCATCGCCACCAACAAAATCTTCATCAACGTCTTCATCGCCATTCTTTTCCTCATCAGCAGCAATGTAACAACATTATTATTATTATTATTATTATTATTATTATTATTATTATTATTATTATTATTATTATTATTATTATTATTATAATAATAATAATAATAATAATAATAATAATAATAATAATAATAATAATAATATTAATTTTGTATTATGTACACCAATCAGATTATGCTCATCTTTCGGGATATGAAATGAGATCATGGATCCTGGAAGCTGTTTGTTGTGCAAGGGACCACTTCAAAAAAATTTAGTGTGTCCCCTAAATCGTGCGTCGGGTGGAGCTGCAAAGGCGTATGAAACAGTGCTATCACGACAGACTGACTTTGAAAAATTGGGAAGTCTGCCTAAAGACATTCTGTGCAAGCCGAGTGAACTTACTGTAGAGGATTGCGTGTGTAATGAGGCCAGATGGCACAAGGAATGTTATGATAAAGAGTCAGTTAGGTCTCTTCAGAGAGCAAAAGCTAAAATCGTTCAGCAAACATCAAATCAATCAGAACAGCCATCATCATCAAAATCAAAAGACGCCACTGAACCTAAGCCCGGACTTTCAGGAAGGTGTAGAACTACATCAGGTGATAAAGAATGCATATTTTGTGGACAATTAGGGAAAACTACCCTTCACCGGGTGTCAACTATATCCCAGGATGGCAACATTAAGCTGGGAATTCAAATTCTTCAGGATTATGAAATTATGGTTAGATTACCTCCTGGGGGTGATCTTATGGCAGCCGATGCAGTTTGTCACTTGCAGTGCCTAACAACCTTCAACAATCGAGTGCGTAGCAAGCAACGAGAAGTACACCGCATGTCTAAAGTTCAAAGCAGAGATTGCTGGTTTCAAGCTCTTGGGGAGATGTATGGTGAAATCAGCTTGGGAGTTGCAGAAGGTAAAAATATTTCAAGCTGAAAGACCTGAGGGAGAGACTGGATGAGGCATTGGTAAAACGTGGATATGAGGCAAGTTATGCTCATCACACTCGACTGAAAGAGGCCATTATTGGTCGTTTTCCTGGGATTAGAAAGGAGACGGATGGAAAAAATGTGCTGTTTGTTTTTCCTGACTCTATGAAGGACATTATGAAAGCTGCAAGTACTGGCACTACAGAAAGTGATTCCTGGATCCTAGCTAAAGCTGCAGCTATTATTCGCAAAGAGATTGAAGATGGACCTTTGTGGAATTTCAATGAGGAGTTTGAAGACAACTGCCAAGAGAAGACATTCCTCCATCTTTGACATTCTTTCTTCGGATGGCTCTTGAAGGACCTGCATTGAAGCGTGAACAGAGCCAGTCAGTATGAACTATTGGTGAACTGATGATTTATAACTGCTTGTCAAAAAGGGCAATATCTAACAAGAGCAAAAGTCGTACACTTCCACTGACTAGTTTTCTTGGTCTTTACTGCCATTCACAATTCAGGAACAAGGAATTTATCAACTTTCTTAATAATATTGGCCTCTCTGACAACTACAAAAAAGTAATTCAGCATGAAGGAATAGTAGTCTCCGCTCTGTCCAAGAAATTCAAAATGGAGGGCGTTGTTTGCCCTCAAAATAGTCAGAAAGGTATTTTCACTGTGGGTGCAATAGATAATCTTGATCACAACCCAACATCCACAACATCTAAAGAAGCTTTCCATGGAACTGCTATGGACAAAATTAGGTGAGGAATTAACTGAAGTAATAGGTAGTTTAACATCTAATGACCTCAGACCTATTACTTCAGAGGATCAAGCTTTTAAAACTCTCCAAAAATTCACATGTAAGTTGTAAGGCCTAGCCACTGACTTGGAAGATGTCATTATACTAAGAGAAGCAATGTTCTGTCGAAAGACCCAGAGAGTTGAGTGCCTTCGCCAACTCAAGATGCTTTACTACTCCATTCCAACAGATCTCTCTACCAAGCCTATATTTGGGCCAGAAGTGACTGCCCATTACTGAATATGCCCTCACCAGCAGATTATGGGTGGAAGACGGATGCAGACTCCAAATCATGGATTCCTCGGTGGGCATCACAGCCCCCCTTTTCTCCACCACAACACTGCAAGTGCAAACAAACCTGCAGTTCTTGCATCTGCAAAAAGTCTTCTCTGTCCTGCACTCGACTTTGCAGTTGTTCCTGTATTGAATAATTTAATAACTAGTGAATCTTAGAGACATCGCAGTGCACAGTATGAGAAGACGATAACCTATTATTATCGATAGTTCTAAAGCTGGAAGCATCCAAAAAAATTGAAATACATATTTTTTCAACTATCGTCAACTTTTCACGATTTAATTTTGAATTTTATTTTGATATAGCATCCAGTGTTTTTATGATAACAATTCTGTCAATATGATAGCATTCTATATTAATATTTCGTTATCATCCTCAGCATTTTTAGTATGCATATAGGCTATAATGTTTCACATGCTTGATTGCACAGATTTTTCTAATTCCTGAAATGTTATATATATATATATATATATATATATATATATATATATATATATATATATATATATATGTATATATATATATATATATATATATATATATATATAATATAAAATCATATAAAATATGGAACGTGATGAATATATAAATAAAGATAAAATCCACGAAGGAAACGGAAACACTGGAGTGCTGCGAGGCCTTTCGACACTAGTCCTTTACTTAGCAGACTAGTGTCCAAAGGCCTCGCAGCACTCCAGTGTTTCCGTTTCCTTCGTGGATTTTATCTTTATTTATATATTCATCACGTTCCATATTTTCGTGATTCAGTTATACTGAGTCTGCTAAGTAAAGGACTAGTGTCGAAAGGCCTCGCAACACTCCAGTGTTTCCGTTTCCTTCATGGATTTTATCTTTATTTATATATATATATATATATATATATATATTATATATATATATATATATATATATATATATATATATATATATATATATATATATATTTCTTTTTATATAATTTCTTAATATATTTTGGAAGAATTAAAGAAAAACAGACCCAAAAATTTTGTGTTATTTGTTAGATAAATGAAAGGAAGTAACTATGATTTCCCGTTCTTTGCTTGTCGTACTGTCCGTTTTTACTTCTATGTGTGTTTTTTTTTTTTTTTTTGAACAAGTATCACCTTAATTTTATTTTGTGCTTCTAAAATGTCTTGTTTAACCTTGTTTCATCACATTTGCCCTTTTTAAGAGATCATACTATCTAACTGAATCTTCAGTCGGAAAAAATTAGCGGAGATTTTTTTATCCATTATCTGTCTTTAAATAAATAAGAGTCCTGATGGATAAAGTTAGTTCTATTCTTTTCTTTTCTCACAAAAAGGGGATCATTTTGAGACCAAAACCACATTTCTAGGCCTTCTGAAGGCTGAAATATAGCTACTTATCGCCAAATGACCTTTATGACCTGGTTGACCTTGACCCTGACCTTGAAACTTTTGCCCTTTAGGACCAAAATGTTTCTACTACCAAAACATACTACTGTTCCAAGTTTCATGTTTTTTTCCACATTTGCGGCAACTTTGCAGTTTTTCCCCTGACTAAGAGGCTCTGCTCTTCATCTCGCTTGTCCTTCTAATCTAACCGATGCCTGTTTTCTTTGGCTCTGGCATCGGGGGAACTTTCTAATTGCTTTACTATATACTTACACGACAGAAAAATTAATATATATATATATATATATATATATATATATATATATACATATATATATACTACATATATATATAAATATATAATATAATATATATATATATATATATATATATATATATATATATATATATATATATATATATATATATATATATATATATATATATATATATATATATAATATAATATATATGATATATATATATATATATATATATATATATATATATATATATATATATATATATATATATATATATATATATATCCATTATATACTCATTAGAGACAGCATCTTAATAGCTGTATCAAAATTCCACTGTAACATTCAAGTATTGTTTCTAAACTGAATGCCCAATACACTTCCAGGGTACTGCCGAACAAGGATAATTTTCACTTGCATTGATTTCTTTCAAACAGGAGAGTTTTAGCGCCTAATCAATGAGACAGATCTCCCAAACATGACACAGCCTGTTGAAGAAGTTTTAGCTTTGCAACATTACCAGTGACTTTTTCTCAGTGCGTTAAAAACAATAGCACAGCTTCGGCCTCGAAGCGCCTGGCTCCAGCAAGCTCAAGTTCCTCAGGTGGCTTCTAATCAAGACTAAACGAGCCGCCACTGATGGCCACTTGGAGATGCCTTATCTGGTTAGATAAGCAACTGCAGGGTCAAAACTGGACAAGTGCATGTAAATAGACATGAAACGCTTTCCGCTGTGACGATAGATTAGATAAATAGATAGCTAAGCTATATCCTAATTGTCGCATATCTCTCTCTCTCTCTAGGGGAGTATGACACACTGGAGATGTTTGGTTATACAATGATTACGGAGACGTCGATAACGGTCAGTGAGATCTTGCTTGTCAATTATATTGACCCGGAGGGCAGGAATAATGTTCACAGGTGCGTCAGAAGTACATGATCAAGGTTCATTCGTGGATTGGCAGTTCAGCCTCTCCTTTAGTGAAGATAGGAATAAGTATCTGAAGAGAGGGAGAAAAAGTTTTGTTCTTCTGACGCAGTCGGTGCCTATTATTATCTCATCTGATCGGCAATGTTGAACGTCAAGTAAAGTTTTCAGAGCAAGAGTTTTATCTTCAAAAGTAAGATGGAAACAAATAAAAGCACCAGGGCCAGACGGGTTAGAACCGATAATATTCAGCTATTCAGATTATTTATACTAAATGCTTAGCCCTTTTCTTACAAAGGAATCGGCCGAGTTCCTTGATAAAAAGTTAAAAGGTGGAAACACGCAGAACAGCTGGGTTACCTTAGTCTACAAAAAACTCACACTAAAGAAACTATACCCCACTGTAAAAGATCTTAGGTCAATAGTATTGACAAGGCTGTTACAAAATATTCATAGGAATCATGATGAAGTCTGCATTAGAGATGTCGAGAAAACGCATGAACTACATTCAGGTTTCACTGCACAAAGAAGAGGGGACTGATAATTTGTACATACTAGAATACAAGTATACAAGAGACAAAGAGAAGAAATGATCCCTTATCCGTCGTATCACTAGATTCCCCAGAGAGCTTTTGACTCCGAGGATAGAAGAAAGCTACTGAGGTCATGGTGAAATATAGATTACACGTAGAGGTTATAAATGCAGTTGCAAAAGTATATACTGTAGAAACGACACAACAACACTGTCTGAATAGTATAGAACAAGGGGAATAAAGTATAACAAATGGCGTGAGGCACGGGTCTAATGGATCAACCATACTCTCCTTATTAGCAATCCACCCTATCACTGAAAAGCTAGAAGACTCAGCCGTGGGATTTAAGAGCGAACTCTAAGAATCGTGGCGCGTTTCTATGACGATAAAGGATTGATCCTAGGTCATACTATGGAACAAATGATAAAAGTCACAGAAATTCCTAAAAAACTAGCTAGTGAATCTAGCTTAAATATATCAACAAGGGCAAAATCAATATAATAATATTTAATGACTAGTACTCTATAGACGACAGACACTGAAGATTTGCAGTTCAATTAAAGAATAAGAGTAGTAAAGCAAATGAAATATCAAGGTGTTACAGAGAACGACTTAAAAGGGCCAAGATAAGGGCAAAACATGCCTGACTCGGTCATAAGTAGAAGTTGAAGCAGGGTAATGATAAGGAAGCTCTTGGAAGGGATTACCAATGCCAACGTTTATGTATGCAATAGAATTGATGAAGCTTAGCCATAAAGAAATTAACGATTAGCAAAAAAAATGACCAAGTTAACAGGACAATACTGAGGCGCCAAGGTATGCAACAAGTTGTGCTTTACTTTCTGAAATAGGGCTTCTTTGTGTTACGCAGGGGATATGAAAACTTTTATCTGAAATATACACTCGAGAGTAACAGGAATGAGGTAACCTCAGTGAGATAACCTTAGACCAGTACGAAAACAGGAAAGAACGTGGATTGTGCGAATTAAAGAGCATATGCCCCCGTAGAGGGGTAGTGCTGTCAGCGCACCTCATGCGGGCCACTGTAGGCATTACTTAAGGTTCTTTGCAGCGTCGGCCCCTAGCTGTAACCCCTTTCATTCCTTTTACTGTACCTCCTTTCATAGTTTCTTTCTTCCATCTTACTTTCTACCCTCTCCTAAATTCTATATTCCAACCAAAGAGCACATGGAGTTAAATTTAAGAAAAATTGAATAAATGAAGGGAAATAAATTTGAAGATAATAAGGAGGAAGACCGTATATGTTCACGTTACGAAGAAGTGATTGAAAACGTAGAGCTTTCCCCAAAACTTCGTATTTTATTCTCGAGGATACAATAATATTAAGAACAGGTTTAGATTCATGCAGCAGACATGTCAGGAAGATCAAGAGGAACTGAAAGCTAACATCTTACTTTTCAGATATTTCTTAAAGAGGATACTGAAAATAAGACAGAATTTATGAAAAGTGGCACCATAATTGAAGATGATGAACACGAGAATATTTGCATTCTTGGTGACTTTAACACTGCTCCTAATACGAATTTTTATGGAGAGTTTGTCTCACTTTGTGCCTCTCATGATATGGTATTGGCTGACGTTTGTAATCTGCCAGCTGACTCCTACACTCACGTTAATCTTGGTTCTTTGTCTAGAACGTGGATTGACCGCTTCATTTTAACTGAGGGACTTCTCCAATCTGTAGTTAATTGCCATATTGAGTATGATTGCGTACAGTCTGATCATTTACTACTTACCACGACTATCTATGTTGATCAAATTCCCAGGTACTCTGCTGCCAGTAAACGAAGTTTGGAGATGATTAACTGGGATTTTGGTAATGAAGTTCTGAAGGAAATGTTCTTTAGTCATTTAAAGGCGAGGCTCTCTAATGTTAACATTGACATGCACGTTCTCTTTTGTTCTAATCAGTGCTGTCATACAAGAGAGATATGATGAACTATGCACTACTGTAGTGGCCACTGGAAAAAGAAGTATTCAGCACGAGAAGAAGAGGTAAAAAGCTGTGCCTGGCTGGTCGGATTTCGTTCTTGAGGCCAATGACTTTGCTCGAGACGCATTCCTTTCCTGGAGGATGACTGGGTCTCCGAGAGAAGGGCCCTGGGCACTGCATATGCGACAGGATCGTTCTAGGTTTAAACTAGCGCTTAAATGGTGTCGTGAGCATGAGGAGCAATTAAGAGCGAGAGCACTTGGTCAGAGTCTAGTCTCTAAGAG
>NC_089777.1:3031664-3256664 GCF_040412425.1 Macrobrachium rosenbergii | reverse complement strand
TCATCAGCCTTGGTGATTACCTTCTTGATTGCTTCTTCTGTAAATAAATTCAATTTAACGTAACTTGATACTCATTTCTCATGGCGACCTTCCAATCCCTGATTAACTAATGGTAATATCAAGGTAAGTTATCCAGTTTTCCCCTTCATTTTGTTACGGGTTGGTCTTCTCTGTTGGTCCTTTAAGGCAGTAACTAAATAAGGACCCCCTTGCATTCCTCCAATGAGACCCAATCTGTAAAAATATATATACAGGCAGTCCCCAGGTATCGGCGGGGTTCCGTTCCCGACAGCGTGACGATAACCGAAAATTGCCGACAACCGAAAATCAGCGATAATAGCGCCAATCCTTGGTTATCGGCACCAGTATCCGGTTATTGTAATGTGTTGTTCCAGAAATCCCGGGCGTCCGTTGCATTGGGCAAGCAGGCTACGTGAAGGTAAGTCTGGAATTGACAAGATTTTGTCGATCTGCTGTTATTTCTTCCCCTGCATTTCTATTTCCATTTTTCCTGCCTTTCCTCAGCCACTGACTAAAGATCCTGGTGGAACCATAATTCCTGTATGAATTCTAGTATATGAATAAGTATTGTTGCCTATTGAGATTGCATAAGATATCCCCCTTGCAGTAAGTAGGAATTAGGGAGAGGTCAAACATAAGCAAAATTTAGGCAAGCCTTGGAACCTGATCATACCATTGTTTGGAAGAGGAATAGCCTTTTAAAATACTCGAATTGCTTATGAGGGAGCTACGAGACGATCACCTGTTGCGTTTGAACTGGAGTGGGGAAAATATTTCTGTGTCCGAAGAGGACTACTTGGCTCATGTAAATTCCCACACTTATAACAGCTCTATTTGGGAAATGAATGGGTTGGATGTAATTCATTTGTTTCAGAAATAATTCAGATTATTTAATAACATAGTTCCGACTGGCAACCTAATCTAACTTAAGTAATTGTCTGTCTTTTGGGGTAACTTTTAGCTTTAAATGACAGGATTACATGGGTCTTAGGTAGAACAGGGCTACATAAATTACAGTAATTAATAAAATAACTCATCAGCCGAAGGACCCACGGAAGAGTGGTGACCAAAGCCACGATCTCTAGTTAACTGACAGAGAAAAAGAATCTGGAATCAAAATTAACTACAAATTAATTTTCAAGAGAAAAGTCGGCTCACATTAATTCCAAGTTCATTCTTCCAAACAAGGAGACAGGCCAAGGCATAATAGCAATAAGAATACCATTTTTATAATTAAGAAATTGGCGTAGATAGGGAAGTGTGCATTGAGAGCAGCTATAATTTACAATTTACAAAATTTTAAAGCAAACACTTTCGCTGCGTTTGGATACCAAGCTTTGCATTCCATCGAAGGTCGTGTAAGTTACCGAGCAAGGATTTAATATTTTGCTATTTCCCTGGCCAAGGATTAATGCATGATATTGATCTTTGAACGAGTTACCTATTGCATGACAGTACTGGGAGGATGTATGCCTAAAGTTTCTCTCGTAGGTAGGACGGACAAATTTACGAAGTCCATAGAATTTCCAAAACAGTAACCATTTGTCACTACACCGAGGCCACCGATTGAGCGTGACAAAGTTAATAAGTTTCCATATTGCAGAAATCATATCAAATTCCCTTACCATTAATGTCGCAAAGCAATGATAACTGGGTAAATTTCATTATTTGCACTTTCAGTTAACGTTAAGTCAGGCCCGTCAGGATGTTACAGATCCATTCCTTTTGTGTCTCAAACAGCCCCTCAATAAGCATGGTGGATTCTTGGAACATTTAAGCAGCGCGAGAAAAAAAAAGCATAGCTCCAAGTAATTTCGTTTTCCATCTCCATAACGTAAAATCCTTTGCATTGTTGGTGTATTTAGTTAAAACTTGTATTCCTACATTTGCTTCATTCGTTTTGTGAGAGGAATTCGGGTGCTTTGTGCGCTTTTCATTGTAAAGAAATGCAGCGCCTCGGAGGTCGTGTATCACTCTGCCAGCCTGCTTCTAGCCATGAATTTGAAATTTCGCCGTCTTATAATGGGATTCGTCCGACATTTTGGAAACGGGTTGACCGCTCTCCTGTCCGCCATCTCAAAACCCTTGTTGCTGTTGCTTGTGTGATTGGTTTGTGAGGGGCAACACAGTCACCATAGCCTCTGCCTCATATGCCACTTCGGGAACTACTTTGCCTTGCGTAGTAATCATACTCGCAAACTCTTAGAAAGAAATAGACTTTGGTAGATAGGGAATAAGTATAGGATTCCATACAATAGATAAAAGCAAGAAATAATTTAGTCAGGGAATGACAGTACTTATTTAGGAATTATATAACGAGAAAGTTCCTATACAAAATACACTGACGTAGGGAATTATATAAAAAGAAAGAAACTTATAATTTTTAACCATACTTATCAATGTAAGACGTACGTCTCAAGGCACAGGGAAAGTTAAGATTGCTAAGACAATCCCCTAAAACAGCCCAAGAAGACGTCTCTCCAAATAAGAAATCTGTCAGTGTGCAGTTACAATCATTTTACTGATTTTCTCAGGCAGCTGGCTGAATATCTCTCTCTCTCTCTCTCTCTCTCTCTCTCTCTCTCTCTCTCTCTCTCTCTCTCTCTCTCTCTATCCAGACCTCAGCGTAAAATGTAGCCTTCCTCCCTCTGCATGAAAAGGAAGTAGCACAGCAGGTACTAGGAATTAGTCACTCACGAGGGCCCCAAAACAGCAACCACGATTTAATTTTTCTTTTCCACAGTGCCACTAACCTGAGGCACTGTCACAAACTGAATAGCTTACCTATCTCTTCTTTTTACCTTCCCTTGCTCTCCTACTTATTAGTTACACTCTGCTTGGGTAGAGTGCATTTTTTCTCCTTAAATACAAACTAGTTGAACTCAAGTCATGGGTTCCTAGGAATGCACTGGCACCACAGTGCCACAAAGAAAAGGACAGAAAAGGAACACAGAAGAAAAGTCCTTTTGTGACTAAGTTACACCAGTACATAAAGATACTGAGTGCCACCAGTGTGACCTTTACACGGCACACTCAACCACAGTGCCACCTTATTGAAAAGGTGCCACATCACTGAAGTGTCACCCTAAATCTGAGGGACACTCCCTTGCTGCCCAAGTACGTCCAGTCAACCCGGATAGACACCCTTACCCACCAGAACCATGGCAACAGATAATCATAGAGCACTTCATGGAGCTGGGGATGGTGGCAGGTCTCATGGGATTGGACCTCACTAAGTGGGTTAAGGAACAGCTGGATGACTTGGCCAAGCAAGAGAAGGAAGAAAGACTGGAACGGAGGAATTATGAAGCTGAACAGAGGACTTATGAAGTCCAGCAGAGGAGGTATGAAGAAGAACAGAGGCGGCTGGAAGATGAAAGAGAAGAATGGAGAAGACAGCATGAACTAGCACTCATGGAAAGCAAGCAAGCTCTCGAGGAGAGTGAGCTCCTCTCAAAGAAAATGAGCTTGAGCTGGAGAGGGCTAAAAGGGAAAATGACGAAGCTATGGCCATACCCCAAGCCTCCAACCCCACACGTGCTGCACCAAATGATTCCCTCGTCCCCAAGTGGACTGAGGATGAGCCAGAAGCATGGTTGGAGGAAATAGAGGCCTCTTTGACAACTATAGCAACACCGAGACGGAGAGGGCCCTAGTGCTTGCCAAGCACGTGGAGGGAAAAGCTAAGGCAGCCCTTTGCTCACTGGAGAAGAGTCAGAGAGGTGACATAGTCCAAGTGCGTATTCATCACGAAAGTCTACGAAATAACCCTGGAGAAATGGAGACAGCTGTTCCAAGGTCTTGCCAAGGAAGTCGGCTTGTCCTGGACTGAATGGGCCTGTCACAAGACCCAGTCTGGTACCCGCTGGTTCGACTTCTTGTCTTGCACTACATTTGAGGACCTCTTCAATTGGACCATGCTGGAGGATCTTTACCAATGCTTGCCTGGGCCCCTTACTTTATCTCTAAATGATAAACACCAACCACCCTTTGGAAGCCTGCCATATGGCCTATTCATGGGAAACCTTCAACCAGTCCCACAGCACATCTCAGCGGCACATAGTGCCACCCGGGTACCTCTCAGGCTCGACTCGCCTGAAGAGTGGACTGCTTAGCAAGCCTACATGCACCCACTGTAAGAAGGTGGGGCACGCTGAAGCTGAGTGCTGCTACAAGCTAGGCCCTAATAAGCAGCCTCCTACTAATGGCCAGAACTCCTCTCCCTCTACATCCTCTCAACCTTCTCCATCAGTCGTCACCACAGGTCACCGAGCCCCTGCAAAGGGCTCGTGCTGATCCTGTGGTGCTGCCAGCCACTACAATGCTGGACATCCAGCCTGTCCACATCATGTCCCCACCACCAAGTTCGTCAACCTAATTAGCACCTCATTCTTTGCGGACGGGCTGCAGAAGATGCTGTACTCCGAGAAACTGGAGACCCAGTTCATCTCGGTGGCCTCCCTCAAGGGCTCTAGCCTACCCAAGACCCTTCCGGTCACAGTAGACACAACAGCAGATGTTAGCCTGATCTCCAGGGTCTAATTGCCAGCCAGTGCCACAATTGATGAGCAAATCTGGTGGGAGATGAAGTGGATAGAGGGCCACACCACAACCGTTCCCACAGTCAAGCTCCAGGTCACAACACCTTGGGGCATGCTACCCCACCACCTTGGCGTGGTGGGTGGAATTCGACCCGGAGTGGATTTCCTGTTGGGTTGGGACCTCCTCTGGGGAAGCCCTTCCCCAACGCCACTTCACAGCCACACTACCTCCTCCACAGATCTCCAGCTGGGGCAGGAATCTCTGCTGCAGCCAAATTCAAGCCATCCACGAGATATTGCACCTCCAGACCCCTTGTCAGGCATGCCTGACCCTCAATCACTGCCAGTGCCACTTGCGAGCACTGAGCAGTGCCACACTCTGACTGGCTCGGACGTTGAGCCACCAATCAAGGAGGACCCTGTGCCTGGTCCAGATCATGAGACGGGCCCTCCTCCAGGA
The DNA here is from genome assembly GCF_040412425.1 of Macrobrachium rosenbergii. Taxonomy (NCBI): domain Eukaryota; kingdom Metazoa; phylum Arthropoda; class Malacostraca; order Decapoda; family Palaemonidae; genus Macrobrachium; species Macrobrachium rosenbergii. The sequence goes on along the minus strand of NC_089777.1, from coordinate 3,251,642 downwards.
GATCCAGGATCCCCCACGGCACTAACCATGGCAACCGGTGAGCCTCTGGCACCCGACACTTCTTCCTCACCAAATCCGTCCCCAGAGGATGAACCCTTGGTGGACCAAACTGTTACACCTTCTCTGGGAGACCAGGAACTGGCCTCCTCAGATGCAGAGGTCGAGATCACTCTTACTCCGGTTGTCGCAGTAGCCATAGTAGGGAGCCCTCCTGTAGCTTCTGACGTTACCCCTGACTTCGCGCCCACTAGCCCTTCTGGCTTTTCCCCAGAGTCGGTGCCCTCATTACCTCCTAGGTCTGACATAGGGCAAAGAGTCACTGTGTACAGTCAGCGCAGGCAAACCATTCCACTGTCGTAATAGAAAAAACATTTCCGAGCTTACTTATTTAAATAACCTCCCAGTGTATTAATGTAAAGACATTGCTGATGTTTAAAGTTAATTGAGTTTGCATTCGAACCCCGCATTTATCGAAGAAAGTAGAGTTTTTTTTTTTCTGTTCCCTCCAATTTCACTTCCCATTCTCTGTCGCACGACAAAGCGAGCAAGCAAGCGATCTGCTGTTTCCCACACAAGCAACTCAGTTCCACATCTTTCGTTCACTGAACAAACTTTCACCCTTTCACCCTAACGTAAACTGTGAAAGACGTGAATATCTTCGAAATAATTTGCAACCCTTTACCCAACATATCACTTGTCATGACGAGAGCGAGACAGAAAATTACGTAAATACTAAAAAGTTCATTGTAGAAGAAAAGTAACCTAATGTAATTTCGCAAACCAAATTTATTTTCTCATAAGCACAAAGCAAAGTAACTTTTAAATTAATAACGAATACATTCCATTACACCACGCTCACAGAGAGAGAGAGAGAGAGAGAGAGATATTTTTTTTTATTTCTCTTTCATTTCCTTTTATCTTAACACGGGGTTGACACAAATTTATCTGTGAGTTTGAAAAAACAACCCACAAATCATAAAAAACTAAATACAAAGAATTTCCTTTAATGTAACTCACTTTTGAACTTTTAAGAGCCAGACTCATTACTCATTTATCATGTACACAGTGCGTGAAATTTATAAGCGCTCGTGTTCAGCGAATAATCTCACATACCTGCTTTCCTTTTTCGTGCTTCATCCCAGATCAATTCTCGTACGCCATAGAGCACATGAACATCTATTTAATTACATGTTATTCAGCTGTCATACAGGAGTTGGGTATATCTCATTCCAGACTTGCTTATGCTGCAAGTGCCAAATTGCATATTGAGTTCCTTTCTCACTTGCTTTCTGCCGGAGTCTCTCATTTCCCTCTTACTCCTTACTTACCTTCTGCCCCAGGCAGAGTACCATTCCCTTCAGTGCCATTTCATGCACTGGCATTTTGCATTGCTCCACATAGCGCACCGGCACCACAGTGCCACCCAACCAAAATAATCACTCCTAAGCCATTGCACCTTTACTTAAGAAACAGAGTGCCATACAACCAGTGTTTCTGCCCATAAGGACCATAGAGCCTTCGGATGACTCCCATTTACTAGCGTATCCGCCCATAAGGACTCGGACTTCCTTCAGGAACGCTCCCCTAGTGTGACCTTCATACAGCACACTCAACTACAGTGCCACCTCATTAAAAGGTGCCACTCACTAAAGTGCCAATACTCTAAAGGACACTTTCCCATCGTCAGAAACCCTTTCCTCCAGGAACGAACAGCTAGTCCATGTAACCGCCCTTCCCCATCAGCAACATGTCAACCGAAGAGCACCAATATTTCTGGGATATAGGAAAGGAGGGCGGCCTCGCATGCCAGGCTCTTCGCAAGTTTGTAAGGGAGCAGATCGCCGGAAAGAGAAAGTACTAAGAAGAACAGAGACAGCGAGAAGAGGGGAGAGAAGAAAAACAAAGACAGCAAGAAGCCGAACAGCGGAGAGAAGAAGAAGAAAGAGAAGAGCGGAGGAGACAGCATGAATTAGCCCTCAAAGAAAGCGAGCTAGCCCCAAGGAAAGGGAGCTCGAGTTGGAGAGAGCCAAGAAGGAAAGAGCAGAAGCTCTAGCAGCCCAACAAGCGTCTAGCCCCCCCCCCCCCATCTGCACTAAATACCTCCCTATCGACAGTCAATAACCTCATTGGCAAATGGACTGAAGACGAGCCGGAACAATGGCTTGAAGAGATCGAATTCCTCTTCGAGACCTATGATATCGGCCTGTACGAAAACTTAACCCCCTATGTGAATCTATGCATACTTATAGAAGTCTCCGAGTGGATCCTGCATAGATTCACATGGGGGGTAAGTTTTCATACGGGGGTAAAAATCTCCAACCCTGAACACTCCAACATCAGAAGTCATGCAAAATTTTGTAAAACTCCCATTGAAAACGAAGATTTCTGCATAACTGGACGAACTTCTAGCCAACTGGAACTACCAATACTTGAGTCTCTGATGATAAAACAGCTTGTTCCGAAATTGAACACTCAGACTTCGGCTTTTCCTTTATACCTGTCGTAATAATGATGTTTCTGTTGTTTTGTTTCTCCTTCAAAGACCTCATTTTCTGTATTTGTTTCGTACTGACAGGTTGGCTCTATAAGAGGTGCAAAAAAAACGAGCAGGTAAAAGAGTACTGCTGATTTATTCATGATCCAGGCAGTTTATATAGCGGCAGACTGATGTCATGCCGCGGAATTCAATGGGAGGATAGGTGACCTGAGGTCGATAATAATTAACAATAAATACAGCAAACGAGTACACTTTACAATGTGAAAATAGACAGAATTGAAATTGAATACAATCTTGATGCCTGCGAAGGAAGAAATACATGGTACACAAATTGAGGACAGGTAAACAATTATATACATAGTTTAAATGATTGGATTTACGTGACCTGGCACGTCAAGTGTGACGAATTGTAGAGGCAAAGAAAATGGGACGTCACCAAAGAAAACTTGCTCAGCAGAGACTTTACAAATAACATGTTCAGCAGAGACTTTACAAATGACTTTACAAATACTTCCTCCCCCAAGACGTGGGTAACGTCTGATTAGTCAGCGTATCTGCTGGGGCACTGAAGGATGCCACGGCTGTGTGAGGACATCAGGGGGACGTCCTGTGTGGGGGTGGCTGACTGCGGGTGTGGGCGGGCTTTTCTGGGGGCGGCCATGTGCCCGCTTCTTATGAGGGCCCGGCTGCGGTGACGGCTGCTCAGGCGGAGGGTGCGATGTGGTGACATCTGTGTCCTCCTCCGGGAAGGCGGCTTGACTCAGTCTACTGACACCCAACCGTTCCTCCCGTGAAGTGCGAGCAGGAACACCTTGTTGTTACGCTCCAGCACGCGGAAGGGCCCCCTGTAGTGCCTGGTCAGTGGCGGGCGGACGGTGTCATCCCTGACGAAGATGTGGGTGGTGGAGGCCAGCCCAGGCGGCGTGAAGGTGGCCGACCTGTCGGTATATGTCCGCTTGCAGGGGGCGAACTTGGCGACTATGTCGCAAAGCCTCTGGACCGATGGGTTGTGGCGATCCTCTGTCACTAGCTCGCCCGGGACCATGAGGGGCTCGCCGTAGGTTTTCTCAGCTGTGGACGGGGCGCCGTCGGTCCTGGGGGCGGCTCTCAACCCGAGGAGGACCCACGGCAGCTGGTACTTCCAGCCCTCGGCAGTGCAACAGGCCATAAGGGACGCCTTCAGGGACCTGTGAAACCACTTGACCCAGCCGTTGGCAGCTGGGTTGTAGGCCGTGGTGGTGTGATGAGTTGTCCTCAGCAGCCGAGCTATGGTGGACCACAATTCGGACAGGAAGGCGGGACCCCTGTCGGTTGTGATGTGGTCTGGGATGCCGAAGCGGCTGATCCAGCTGGAGAGCAGGACCTCGGTGCATGTGCTGGCGGTGGCTTCTTGCATTGGCGTGGCTTCGGGCCACCTCGTTGAGTGGTCTGCCACCGTCAGGAGATATCTGGACCCGCCTGACGGGGGAAGTGGCCCGACGACGTCGATGTGAACATGGCCGAAACGCCGCCCTGGCTGCGGAAATTCGTCTACCCCGGACTCGGTGTGACGCCCCACCTTGCTGGTTTGGCACTGCAGGCACTGCCTTGCCCAGGTCCTCGCGTCCTTCTGCACTCCGTGACAGGTGAACTTTTCTGATAGCAGCTTGGCCGTCATCCTGCCGGAAGGGTTTGACAGGCTGTGGATGACGTCGAATACCTGGCAGCAGCGGGAGGCTGGCACCAGGGGGCGGGGCTGGCCAGTACTGACGTCGCAGAGGAGATTTGGGCCCCCAGGGGTGAAGGGCACGTCCCTCCACTTCAGGGATGTGATGGCGGTGCGGTAGGCTGGAGTCTCTGGGTCAGCGGCCTGCTCCCTGACGAGGTCTTCATAGTTGATCCCGAGCTGCACCGCGTTTAGCTCGACTCTGGAGAGGGCATCTGCCACAGGGTTCTTCCTGCTGGGCAGGTACTTGACGGAGCAGGTGAACTCGGCGATGGCCAAGAGATGCTGCTGCTGCCTGGAAGACCATGCATCCCCCTGCTTGGTGAAGGCGTGGACCAGTGGCTGGTGGTCCGTGTAGATTGTGAAGGGCATGCCCTCCAGGAGGAACTTGAAGTGCTGGACTGCACAGTACACTGCGCAAAGTTCCCTGTCGCAGGTGCTGTAGCAGGCCTCTGCGGGGTTGAACTTCTTGCTGAAGAAGGTGATGGGCTGGGGGGCGCCGTCGATGACCTGCTCCAGGACAGCACCACAGGCAACGCTGCTGGCGTCCGTTGTCAGCTGGAGGGGGGGTGTTGGGATCCTGGTGGGCCAAGGCGGTTGCCTCGGCAAGGGCAGCCTTCGTCAGGGAGAAGGCCTGCTGCTGGCTGGGTCCCCACAATAAGGACTTTGGTTGGCCTTTCAGGGTCTCCGTCAGGGGGGCCGTGGTGTGTGCGATCCCGGGGATGAACCTCCTGTAGTAGTTCACCATCCCGAGGAACTCCTGGACGGCCTTGACGGAAGTGGGGATGGGGAACCTGGTGACCGCTGCGACTTTGGATGTGAGCGGGTGGACACCATCTGGGGATACTTCGTGGCCCAGGAAGTCAGCTTTCTGGACGCCGAAGGTGCATGTGTTGAATCGTACAACGAGGCCGTTCTCTCTGCAGGACTGCCGGATGTGTTTCTGGTGCTCCTTGTGAGACCTGGAAAATATAAAGATATCATCTACGTAGCAGACGCAGAACTTCAGGTCCCCCAGGATTCTGTCCATTAGCCGCTGGAAAGTCGCCCTGGCGTTCCTCAGGCCGAAGGTGGAGAAGGCGAACACGTAGGACCCGAAAGGCATGATGATGGCGGTCTTTGGTGTGTCCTCTAGCGTGACTGGTACCTGAAAATAGGACTTCAAGAGATCCAATTTAGTGAATATCTTGGCCCCGTGAAAGGAGGCCGTGAGGTCCTGCGTGTTCGGCAGGGGGTAATGGTCAGGTTCCGTTGCAAGGTTAAGCCACCTGTAGTCGCCACAGGGTCTCCAGGAGCTGTCTGGTTTCTGCACCATGTGGAGGGGGGAGGCCCACGGGCTGGAGGGCTTCTTACAGATTCCCATCCACTCCATTTCGGCGAACGCGTTCTTGGCCTCCTGAAGGCGCCGAGGGGGAAGCCTCCGGAACCTCGCGTGTGCAGGGTCCCTTTGTTTTTATGTGATGGTAGATGCCATGTTTGGCTGGGGCCCTGGGTACTTGGCAGAGCTCGGGCCTGAACACGTCAGGGAACTCCGTCAGCAGCTGTGAGTACTGGTGGGGGGCGGCGGAGCAGATGGTGGGTGCCTTGGGTCCCGTTGCCAACGGGAGGGACTGGCAGGAGTCGGTGCCGAGGAGGCGCTTCTGACCGATGTCGACTGCCAGCCCGAAGTGGGCAAGGAAATCCGCACCCAGGAGCGGGGTCCTTACGTCCACGATGACGAAGTTCCAGGAGTATCTCTGGCCAAGGATGGAGATCGACAGGGGTCTGGTGCCGTAGGAGAGGATGGGAGACCTGTTGGCGGCCATCAGGGAGGCAGCCGGGTCTGGTTCCTGCTTTCGGTCCTCTCTGGATACCAGGAAGATTGATCTAATGGCCAGCATCATCCTGCCGGAGACGGTGTCACGGACATAGAAACCTACTGGCTCTGGGCCCCTGGGTTCTTCTGCTGCCATGGCGGCCTGTCCTGCTGGCCGCCGCCTCCCCCGTTTTTTGAACAGGCGAATGAACAGGGCGGCAGGCAGTTTCGGGCATCCTTGCCGAACCACCTGTGGTAGTGGCAAAGACCTGGGGAATTCCACCTACCGTGAGGTGCTGGGCACCTCCTGGTGACGACATTGACCTCCTGCTCTGTGCCCTCCTCCTGCTGGATGGTGCTGACTGGGAGTGTGGGCACTGGTACCCGCTTCATTGCCTTTATTACGGAGTCCGTCAGGTGCTGCGCCGTGCGGATCAGGACCTCGAGGGGCATCGCGTAGGGCTCAGGGATTTGCGTGCGGACCTCCAGGAGGAGCTGACGGAGGAGGAGCTCCCGCAACAGGCTTATTTCGTGCTGTTTTCCACTGCCGCCGGTGTCTGGGTGGGTGAGGAGGTCCTGTATCATGCCCCATGACTCCATGATGCTCTGATCCTGCCGCGGGCTGACGGCGAGGTCGAGGGCGCAGGCGGCCCGCTCGGCAATCGGCAAGGAGCTTGCCTCGAAGAGGGATTTCTTCAGGAGGTGGTAGGCGAGGGGGCATGCGGCGGACACCCATGGGATGAGTTTCCTGTAGATCTCCTCCGGCAGGGCGTTGAGTACTGTTTTTGCCTGTAGCACCTCGTCATTGAGTTCCGCCAGCCTGAACTGGCTCTCGACCCTGTACAGCCATGCCGATGGATTCCCCTGCGTGAACGGCGGCAGTTTTATGGACAGGGCGGCCCTTGATTGTCCCGCCGGGCAGGGGAGAGTGCGGGGCATGGGCAGGGGTGTGGAGGAGCATGAGAGCCTTGCTGCGGGGGCAGGCGCGGGTGATATGGGAGGGAGGTAGACATCCGAATCCGCGAGGTTAGCGGTTAACTGAACGGGGGAAGGGGATGTCTGCATCCATGCTCACTCTTTGCCCTATTAATTGGAGTGGGATACTCGTGTCAAAACATACTTGGAAGCGCGCCGTGTGAGTCCGCTAATGACACTGGTGATTTTGCTGACGAGAGTCAGCACGCCCGAACGCTGGTTACAGTGCCGTAATTAGTCTGCTAGGGGCGTGAGTTAGTTCCTGGAGCCAAGACTGAGTCGCCATATGGGTCCGCTAATGATCCAGCCGGTTTATATAGCAGCAGACTGACGTCGCGCCACGGGGTACGATGGGAGCATAGGTGACCTGAGGTCGATAATAATTAACAATAAATACAGCGAACAAGTACACTTTGTAATGTGAAAATAGACAGAATTGAAATTGAATACAGTCTTGATGCCTGCGAAAGAAGAAATACATGGTACACAAATTCAGGACAGGTAAACAATTATATACATAGTTTAAATGACTGGATTTACGTGACCTGGCACGTCAGGTGTGATGAATTGTAGAGGCAAAGAAAATGGTACGTCACCAAAGAAAACTTGCTCAGCAGAGACTTTACAATTAACATGTTCAGCAGAGACTTTACAAATGACTCTACATCTCCATACCCTTAGTCACGTTTATTTATTTATTTGTTTTCTTAATGTGATTTTAAATTTTAGTGTTGTAAAACAAATATTTAAAAAATTTTTTTTACTTGTCTTTTATATGTTCTATATGTTTTAATTAATTTCACAGTGTTTTGCCTGTTCCTCAGTGTCCTTTGTGTAAAAATTTCCCTTTTAAGTCGATTGCCGTTTTTTATGTTCTGACTTTGAATTTGTATATTTTTTCTGTAATTTTTATTGTCAATGCTTTTTGTTTTTTAATTCTAGAACCCCTGATAATGTAATCATGGATTATGAAAATTTGGGAATACAGTAAGCATGTAATGAAATGACTATTCAAGAGTATTCCTGTCTGCCTTCTCATTTGATGTGTGTGTATATATATATATATATATATATATATATATATATATATATATATATATATATATATATATATATATATATATATATATATATATATATATATATATATATATATATATATATCTCTATACATACATACACACACACACACATATATATATATATATATATATATATATATATATATATATATATATATATATATATATATATATATATATATATACGAGGGTAAGTCAAAAGTTCAGGAAAAATGTTGAATGATGTATTTACACAGGAATGAAACAACCCAAATACTTGGTAAACAATTATCTGTGATGTAGTGATCCATATAGACTTGATACCTCAGTCATCCTCTTGCTACCGTGGTGTTAACATCTGCTTCAGAAAAGTAACTTCTTGAACCCATGGAAAATAAAAATTTTGAGATGAGAGCTAACATCAAGTTCCTGACCAAGCTTGATTGGAAACCAGGAAAAATTATTGAAGCTTTGCAACAAGTTTATGGAGATTCTTCTCCATCTAAATCAGTTGTTTATGATTGGATAAAGCGATTTAAGGATGGTCGGGAGGACCTCAAAGACAACCAAGAGAGGAAGACCATCAACTGCAAAAAATGAAAGTATTGTGACTTTGGTGCAGAATCTAGTGGATGAAGATCGTCGGATTACTATCGATATGATAGCTAATGAAACTGGGATCTCCCATGGTTCCGCATTTTCAATTTTAAATGAAAATCTTGGTTTGAGTAAACTTTCAGCACGTTGGGTCCCAAAAGCATTGCGCGAAGACCAACTGCATCAAAGAGCTGAACTTTCTCTTGCAGTTTTAACGAAGATTGAATCAAATGAATCAGAGTTTTTTGACTGGATTGTTACTGGAGATGAAACTTGGATCCATCAATATGACCCAGAAAGTAAAATTCAATCAAAGCAATGGTTACCAAGAGGTTCAGCTGCACCAGTGAAGTTCAAAGTGGCGAGATCTGCCCAGAAGGTTATGGCAACAGTGTTTTGGGACTCCAAAGGTGATTTTGATTGATTTCCTTGAAGGACAAAAAAACAATCACCGGGAACTACTACAAAGGTGTTTTGCAAAACTGAAGACTGCATTGGCTAAAAAACGTCGAGAAAGTTGCACCGCAGAATTTTGTTCCATCATGATAACGCTCCAGCACATTCATCAAGGGTTGCAAGAGAAGTCCTACGGAAATTTAGGTGGGAAACTCTTCCACATCCTCCTTATAGTCCTGATCTTGCTCCTTCAGATTTTTTCCTGTTCCCAAAACTCAAGGAACACTTAAGAGGAGTCCGGTTTGAATCTTTGGATGCTGCTAAACATGCAGTTTCAACATGGTTTAATAGAAAGGCCCCAAATTTCTACAAAGAAGGGTTGCAGAGGTGGAAACAGCGCCTTGAAAAGTGTATAGAGTTAGATGGTAGATATGTAGAAAAATGATGTTTGAATTTCCTTAAATAAAGAGTATATTGAATTTTTCCTGAACTTTTGACTTACCCTCGTATATATATATATATATATATATATATATATATATATATATATATATATATATATATACATATATACTGTATATATTTTTTCAGCAAAAAGAAATAAAAATGATTGCCCACTTGGCTACAATGGTGAGGATGGGTCTATTCAGCTCAGATAACTATATCTGAATCAGAGAGAACCATAGAGAGGTCTGACTTCCTATGTGTAGCGTAATTTGGCCGCCATTTTGATTGTGTGTAACTGGAGCTGCAGTGACAGCAACGTTTTGTAAACAAATATGCTCTGAGTGCACTGCAACCCACTGTAGGGCCAACAGTTTGTCTTTATGCTGGAACACAACAAACTGCCAATGTTTATTTATTTGACAGCTGTTATGATTGTTCATTTTATGGACGTATATCAGAAAATAAGGGTACAAATAGGCCTATATATGTATGTAACAGTAAGAGGACCACTCAGATACATCACAGCCAAATGTGACTAGATCAGCAGAACAGACTATGCTCCAAATAATACCTATTTAGGTAATTCCTTAGTGGGATAAAAAATTTTATTCTTCTCAGATATTCTTACAGATATGTATGTGGTATATTTATAAACAAAAATAACCCATAAATGTTTAAACAGTTTTATTCAGAGTTCAGTAAAATAAAATAAAAATAACTCAGAAAAATGTTTAAACAATTTTGTTCAAAGTTCTGTAAAGTAAAATAATACATATTTTCAAACATTTAGGCTATGTAAAATTACCTGTGAAAGGACTGCATCTGGAAAAGTAATTATTGTACTTCAGTGTCATTAAATGATGGCAGATATAATAGGCCCTAGGAGAAGCACATGCTAGCAAAATGTCAAGCCCTCGCAAATACCATTGCCTTAGCAAAATATGCACAAAATGCTATGCCTGTGCACGATGTATTGGAAATAGGGAGTATTTAATTACTAATCACGTACCACCACCACCAAAGGCATCAACACATACACATAGCACACATTGTTTAGCATTAAACTCACCACCAGTCCACTACCAAAAGCATTAACACACACCAAGCTTAATCGCATTAGACAAGGCTATACTTATCTGTCAGTGTGAAGACCTGTTAACAAAATACTCATTGGATTAATATGAATTCATTTATGGGAAATTTCAACAGTTTTCTGTTTTTACGTAATTTCTTTTCTTTGGATGCTTTATTCTTGATTTTCAATTGATATTTTAGTCTCATTGTAACATACAATTGCTTCATAAACTGTACACTTTGAGGACAGTTGAATAGTACATAGCAGTAAACAAGCTGCTTACAAGCAGATGGGCTGACACACTAATGTGCTCACCTCGTGTTGCCCTTTGGAAAAGAGTAGAAGGCCACTTCTTTGTTTGTTTTTGTATACTTTGTACAGTTAATGGCAGAACACTCTGTTCCTTTTATCTAAAGGCTTTCTTGGTGTGGCCTGTGTAGTGTAAATGATCCATGGAGAGATAATTTGGTGTAGACTCGGCTGCAGTGACGGAATGATGCTTCTTTAGCAACCTCCAGTTACACACAATCAAAATGGCTGCCGGCGCTCAGTCAATTACAATGGAGCACATAGGAAGTTGGCCCTCTCTATGGTTCTCTCTGATCTGAATTCAACAGGTACAAGTATATGCAATAGGCAGTAGACTTTTAATCCTTCCCATGGTCAGGTCGGCGACATGACCTTGTTGTGATTGTGGGATGCGGGTTCGTTTCTCATTACTGGACATCATAATTGCCTCATATTTCTTACACTTAGATCCAAGGCTTTGTAGTGACAAGCGTATCCAAAAAGCCTGAGGAATCTGAGAAGTTAGAGGGCTTGTGGCTATTACAATTACATACGTATCTAGTAAAAAATGACCAGTAGGTTCTATATATATATATATATATATATATATATATATATATATATATATATATATATATATATTTCATCCTAAAAAGCAGTAAAAATGATTGCCCACTTGGCTACAATGGTGAGGATGGGTCTATTCCAGCTCTAATATATATCTCTGAATTCAACAGTACAGTATAAGGATGTATGAGCAGCAGTAGACTTTTAATCATTCCCGTGGTCAGGTCAGCAAAATGTCCTCATTGTGATTATGGGATGTGGATTTGATTCCCGCTATCAGACATCATAATTGCTTCATATTTCTTTCACTTGGATCCAAGCATATCCAAAAAGCGGGAAGAATTCGAGAAGTTAAGAGAGCATTTTGTCTATTACAGTTACACACACATATCTGGTAAAAGTGACCAGTAGATTATATATATATATATATATATATATATATATATATATATATATATATATATATATATATATATATATATATATATATATATATATATATATATATATATTCACAAACTGTCACTTGGTTCTTAAGGTTCAAAAGAAAAAAAGAAAAATAAAATAAGACTGGAACTAGAAAATCAGGCAGTAAGAATAATAGACAAAGGAGGAATGCACAAATTAACACCCAAGGTAACCTTAAAGCTAATTTATTATTTACAGATTTTAGTTATATACATTTTATACAAATGCGCCGGTTTCAAAAGTCAATACATAAATGAGCGTAACATGAATGACATAGCAACATAATAAACACCATAAACATTAAATAGGCAAAAATACGAAATCAACTCACGATGTAAATATTAAATAGTTCAAAAGCATCATAAATAAACAATAGCTTTTCCCGAGTCGGTTAATCATTTTAAAAACGGAAACAGCAAAACAACACCTCCTACATAAATGCAGTGTTAAATACTCATCATTCCTGCACAATGCTCATGCCATAATCAAAAATAAACAGGCAGCAAACCCTCACACTAAAATAAACTCAACACAATAAACATGTTACCTCCAATGAGCAGGGTTACTCAGAAATCCAAACAAGATAAGTTATGTCATCAGACGAAATCAGTCAAGTCGTCGCAACACAGGAGCGATGCCAAACAGACAGCCACACTCGGATGGACTGCCAAACAGCTACAAACTGCTTACAAGGAGGGTGCCAAATCGACAGCCACACTCAGCTGGGCTTTCGACACAGCTACAAGCGGCTTACAGAGACAGTGCCAGACAGACAGCTGCACTCAGTGAGACTGTCGAAACAGCAATAAGCTGCGAATGGAGATGATGCCCCTACAGGCACAAGGGCGGGATTGCCCTCCAACATTCTCGTCGAAGTCAAAGTTACAGACGAAGAATGAACTCCCTTGCTAACAGGTAAATCATACTTGAAGCGCTGCTTCATAACTGACTCTCTACAAGCAAGATACTAACTGCTTGATTCCTAGAAACTACAATTTGTTATTTCTCTGTACGTCTTTACCTGTACAGTAGATAGTTTAAATTGATTGAATTTTACCTGTACCGTCTACAAACTGTAAATGCACTAGTGTGGGAAATACGTTCTAAAACATAGAGACATAATAACTAGGAGTTGTATTAGTCAAAATGAAAAATACTGTTTGTTCAGAACAAGGAGAAAGAGACGTAGAATAAAGAAGTTATTAATGAGAGGTTGAGAAGCCTAAAAATAGACTGGTCGGAAGAGGGAGAGAGAGAAATTCTCTTCCAACTCTATTTTTATGTCAACCACTTATTTTCTTTTTTTAAGGGTAATGTATTAAGCTAACTTTTAAATGAAATGACAGTAACTTTAATTTCATTTAATAAAAGTTAGCTTAATAATTTGGGAGCATGATTAGGGTCATAATTAGTGTTTAAACTTTAGAAATAAACATTTATTTGCATTTTTAGAGACCATGCCAAACTTAGGTGAAAATTCATCTTGCGCAAGGGGTTCTGGAACCAAACCTCGTGTAAGTTCGGAGTATGACTATACTTACCAAGTAATTACAAAGTTATGAGCTTCCCACATACGGCAGCCTAAAAATTCAAAATTTGTGGTGTGGCGGAATTCAAAACCACAAAAAAAACAGTACACAACACTCACCCTGGTCCTCGGTTGCTGGAAGATGGAGTAAGTCCACACACAACACAGCACACAAAACTACACAAACCAAACCAAACAGAAAAATACACGACTCACGAACATACAGCAACAAGAATGCACACTAATAAGGAAAACAACAACTCTGAATCAGCACACAAACAAACCAGTTTAAGACCAGAAAAACGACTGACTGGCATCAGCTCTTGACTCAAAAACTGCCTCAAACCGTAAAAATCCTCACATATATTCCACAGACAGACGCAAGGCCATAAACAAACTAAATCTAATTTTATCCTCTTCCCAACAACCAAGCACTACCAACGACACCATCTCTCTCTCTCTCTCTCTTCGAAATGTTGGGAAACAAGCAAATAAAACAAATTTATTCATCCCCATAATCTCTCCCCTTTTAGCATTTCCCAACCAATACCTTCCCACACTGCATTCAAATCGCCCACGTGAACAATTCCACGGATGCTCACTAGCAGGTCTCCTCTAGATCGCCTGGGCACGCGTAATCATTCCTCAGAATCATTCTTCTAGCAACATTCAAATCCACATCTTCTCTCCACTTCAGATTCACGCCATTCTCTTCACTATTCCCACTCTCAATTTCATCCACAATCTCATTTTATACCCTCTAACCTCGCCCCGAATACCTCCCCAATTCTTCAACTAACCCATCCCATTCGCCATTGACCTTCCAATTCTTTTGCAACGATTCATTCATGCTTTTCAATCACTGCTCATCATCAAGCTACGCCTCTCTTACTCTTACACTTTCTTGCTCACCTCCAACCGCTCACTTACCCTACATCGCTCAGTCAAACTCAGCTATATCAAACCCGTGATATGCTATGTGTACGTTCTATTCCTACCATCCCATTCATCCGTGACATACGCTTTATCACTCTGGCTTCCACTTTGCACTCACACTCTTATCACACAAATCTCTACGATCATCCCGCTTCACTTACGCTCTTCCTCTTCTTGCTGTTTTCACCATACTTCCCTATCAAAACAAATTGCTGATCCTCCATACACAAGTCTCATGTATACTTGGTTCACCCAATATCTGATTTCAACCCATTTATACACTCCCATCTCTTCTCTCACATATTCCAGTACATCCTTCCATCTACTTAATTGGTTGTGATAAGTGCCAGATTTCTCCTCTGCGCACTACCATCTACACATACTTCCTCACAATACAACTAAGCCCACTGGGACTAACTTCCAACACTTCCATAATGGACTCTCCCCAAATTTTTCACGCACTTTATTTACATTCAACTGCCCTTCTCGAGTACTCTTTCAACACTTTCGCCCAATCTTGTAACTCTCAACCTTTCTATGCGCTTTCTTCCATACCCTCCCTATCATTCTCAGATAGACCCAATCTCGGTCTCACTATCTTTCGTAAATTTAAATACATATTTACACGGAGATACCAATACTCCTATAGTAATGGTATGCTGTATACCCACAACGCCGCCTAACGCTTACATCCCAATCATTATCACATCTACTCATCATAATGTATTATCTCTGTCAACGTTTCACCATTCTGCTCACTAATCATTCGGACTGGGTATATAATGGCGAGAGTACACATGTTCTATGCCCCAATCACGCAACATTTGCTCAAACTCCCATCCAACAAATTCAGGCCCATTGTCACTCAACATTCGCGTCGGCTTGCACACACACATTGGCAACATCACTTGACCCACCATTCTCGCTACAGTCTCACTCTTTTTGTTCCTGAATTTCATACCGCATATGCAAACTTACTCAAATGGGATCTACCATTACAACCATTCCCACATGTCCTCTAGCAGTCACAGGTACCACACACAATCAATCACAACCATCTCCAATAACTCTTTCATCTGTAATCGCAGAACACAGGTGGATTCGTGATGCACACTTTGATACTTTACCCTTCTGACAGTCCAAGACGCTGTAATCGCTACATCCGCATAAATTTTACTCAATCCAGGCACATAATCTCTTCTTCATACATTCCCATAATTTATTTCTCAGATGCTCAAAACCTATTATGCACCAATAAACATATACCCACGGCAAGGCGCTTTCGGAAATACTGGCACATACACTTCCCATCCTATATTCCTTCTTCCTTGATGCAAAATAAACTCCTGTCGCTCTTTCCTAAAATCTCTCCCGACATCCACACCTTTATATCATGACTCTCATAAAATCAATTCCTAATAAAAATATGTTGCATATCATTCTCATCCTACATTGGCAAAATTATGTATTATTTCAAATCCTTAACTGAATTTTTTAATTGTACCCTCCTCCCATACTAACACACCCCTTTAATCCCAAACCACATCCTTACACTCGTTGATTTTCTTTATATCCCAATCGCATCTTTCCAATTCACTAACTACTGTACTACTACCAACGACACTTGTGCTCCTGCACTACCAAACTACAATATTTATTCTGGATCCACCACACATCTGTTACTAATTTACCTTCGCTTCATGCATACACGCCTCACTTCTGCTACATCTAATTCGTTTAGCTTCCTCACAAAATCCATCCTCATCGTGATTCATCTTCAACGAGCATCCTCAACCCTACCCCTTTATTCCCTCATTTTCCCCACACAATCACCTTTCTAACTAGCCAGCTACAAGTATCCTTTCCACAGTGAACATTTAAAATCACATTCGTGTACCATTTCATTCACCCTTCCTTTATACTCCACCAGCTCATTCCATCCAAAGAACAATCGTACTGTAATTTTAAACATTTCCAGCCACTCACCAACAACACTTTCACTTAACTTTCCTCTCATCTAATTCTCTTCCTTCCCGCTAAGTGCACTCCCTCCTTCCGGCATCTTCATTCATCACCTTTCACGTAACTCTGCTCATGCTTGCAGGTACCACAATCAACTCATTTGTTTCAAATTACTCAACCCCCCCAAACAGACATTCCCACACCTCGATTCTCCCTACATACCGTTGCTTTACCACAACCTACAGGTACTTCTGGTCCGGTCCCAGTCATCAATCCTATCATCTCGTTCAGTCCACGACATAGCATCTGCAAATAAATATTCTGTCTACCTTGTACATACTCTACCTTAAAACTAAACTCATTCAAATCCTCTATCGCTCGTAATTTAGCATTCACACCTCTCCTTTAACTATATATACCAACGGTCGATGGTCCGTCCGTATCACAAAATCTACCATACAAAAAATACTTTCAATGCTTTCACACAAAACCTTATTGCAGCCAATTCAATCACCGAATATTTCAACCTGCTTTTCCAAACGCCTTGCCTACATACGCAATTACTCTCAATTGTTCTCTCATCGCTTCTGCATTTGTACCAAGCATGCTCCTCTTGCTACTATATTTACTTGCATCCCAGATATACAGTTCTAGTTTATTCGCATTCTCACTATAGTCCGGAAAGCCAACGTCACGCTCTCTTTTGCAGCCCTCCTCTTCAATCTCTCGAGCGCTCGATCATTCGCCATCCCATTTCAATCTTACACACTTCTCTTCCCCGCCCATTCAGTAAGTGGTTTCTGATCCTGAACAATCTTTATAAACTCTTCCAAACTCAATTAAACCTAAAAACTTTTTCAACTTCACGCACGGTCCGGGACGTGGGAAATTTCTACCTTTATTCACGCAATCCTATCACTCTCTTCCCACACCTCTTCCACTCACCATATGCCCTAGGAATTCCACCTCCCCAGCCAACCAAGCACACTCCTCTCAAGTTTTACTTTATTCCTACTTCTTCCAACCTTTCTAACACTCGCTCAAGCAGTAACCACTATTCTCTCTCTACAGTCTCACCGCAATCAAAATATCATCTATAAAACAGTTGGCCTTCTGCGATCAAACCCAGCCAGAACCACATTCATTGCCCTTTGAAGGCAGTAGTGCATTAGCCACCAAACTTAATCTCCGGAACTGGTATGGCAGAACTACTAGAAAAGGCTGCACATGCCTGCTCCTCTCCAGAGGCATCTGCATAGCCTTACCAGGATCTTACTCTGTAAACACTCATTCCATTCATCTTGTACACACAATCAGACACCATGACCATCGGGATCGCTCTTTCACAGTTACTTCCATTCACCTTCCGATAATCCACACACATCTCGCAAACTTCCATCTGGCTTACGTATCAGTAATAATGGGGCTATTCCAGGCGCCATCTTTTCAACTTACTCCCACCCTCTCAAGCTCCTCACACTGCTCCCCATCTCACGCATTGATAGACGAGAAATGTCGACGCGATATATGGGCGTCGCTCAGAACTATTTTAAATTCGAAGCTTCCGATCCCCAAAATCCTCGCCACACGCACTCAATGCCCCTGCCTATCCCACAACATTCTCTCAATCGTTCTCTACGCTATCACTTACATTTTCATCTACCTTACTCTTTCTTCAACTCCCAGCAATGTCCAATCATTGGCCCTTTCAAATCACCCGTCATCACCGTTTGCATCTTCACGACCTCCCATCATCCACATTCACCAACGCGTATATTCCCACGCAATCTCCTACATATTCCTCGGACTCGGCTTCTTCCTGACACTGCAATGACGTTTATATACCCCTCGGATCTCCCATATTCAAAACCTCATCATATACACACACATTTGCCCTGACCACTTATTTATGTCTATTCCTCAACCACATACTCACACCCTATCATTGTTATTATCCCGAGGCTATCCAGCCATGCCAGTACTTTCTCTTACACTCACAACTTCTCCAATCTCATGTGGCACTTTTACCCTCTCTGTCGCAATTACAGGCACTCTCTTCCACAATTTTTGCTCAACTCCTACCATCCTTCCCCCAAAATACAAATCCCAAGTACACCTCTTTCATACGTAATTCAATTACATTCATACTAGGACGGACCACCATCCCGATTTTTTCTCAAAAACCACATCCCAATAAAATATCATCATATTTATCATCTTGTGACTTAACTACACAAAAATCACTTTCATCCATCACTACACCCCAATTTCTAACCGTTCACACACTCTTCTTCCAACCACTGCAATTTCTTAAATTTCCAATCCTTCATTTACTCCCTGATAGTTCCTAATCCCATAATGTGATTCTCAATTTCTCAAGCATCCATTCTAAATATGACATCTTATACTACACCTGGTATCTACTAAGGCACCTAATCTTACTCCCTTACAACACACTAACACTCATGACCTGCCGTCTTTCCAGCAAACCTCCTCATGCAACAAATCCTCACGACATGCATCACACGCGACCGCTTGCATCCTGGAGGACCACCATTTGAACCCCCTTCACACTCAGTTTCCTGAATCTGCTGTCACAGCCAAATTTCTTCGTCTGAGCATACGCACTTGATACATGCCCTTCCATTCCACATTCATCACACTTCGCTCTCGTTCTGAACATTCTTACATAATGCTCATTCTACCTACAGTTGCTAATAAATTGAGCATTTCACCCGGGTACCCCACAACCACAGCAATATGACCCACCTGTCCGCACCTGTAGCATTTAACCCCCCTATCTTTCAGACACTTACCAAATGTCCCGTTGCCCACACCCGAAACACGCTCCTAAAGCCCACTACACTCATTCTTTTGTATGTCCTTCCTTTCCAACATCTAAAATACTTACCACTCCACCATCGACCTTCCCCTTTGTGGCACTACTATCCCCAACCTGCCCAACCCGTTGTTCCCTTTACAAACTCCACCATTCATCCTCTCACTGGCACCTCCACATTACTTGCCTTTACACTCCTATCTACACACTATCGGCCATTCTCATTTGGGCCCTCAACACTGCATCCCTAAAGCTTCCAAACTCTGGGTACTTCATCTACCCCAGCCCTTACACTTACACTTCTGCTCTCTTTATAACCCTGTCAAGCTCCATAATCTTGTACAATTTCCAAATTTCTCCCCAAGTCAACCTTCATTCATTCACCTTTTCTTCTCCTTCCGCCTCAAGTTCAAATTTCTAACCCATCTCGGCACTCTCCTAACAACTTCCAATTAACTCCTCACATTCATCTATCCTATCATCCTAAACTTCTTCCTTGCCAACGCCTCCAGCCTCTTACAAGCATACAATGACAAGGTTTCCTAGCTTTCATTCTGCCTCATCAAATTCATTCTTCCTCTTATACTTAACACCTTTCATACGCCCCGCTGCCTCAACTAGTCTAGCTTTCACCTTGTCATACTCAACATCCCCACACTCATAATAACCCCATAAGCATATCAAGCAAAAACCCAGTCAAATATTCTCCCACCCCGTGCCCACACTCTCTTACTTTCCCTATTACCTCTATCCTGACAAAACCTTTCATACTCCCTAAAGAAATCATGCACTTCTTAGCATTCCCCATCTCCTCCAACTGACTCCTCAATCTCTCATTCTCACCCCTCAACCACGTATTCTCCTCTCTCAACCTCACCAGTTCCTCTTCCATCCTTCTCTTCAGTCACACTACCAGCCACCAATCTCAATTGCAGCTGCAATACCAGCGCCCCACGTTGGGCCAAATATTATGTGGAATTCAAAACCACAAAAAAACAGTACACAACACTCACCCTGGTCCTCGGTTGCTGGAAGATGGAGTAAGGCGTCCACGGTCGCCAACACAGCACACAAAACCACACAAACCAAACCAAAACAGAAAAACACACGACTCACGAACATACAGCAACAAGAACAGCACACTAACAAGGAAAAACAACAACTCTGAATCAGCACACAAACAAACTGTTTAAGACCAGAAAAACGACTGACCGGCACTAGCTCTGACTCAAAAACTGCCTCCAAATCCGAAAAATCCTCACATATATTCCACAGACAGACAGCGCCGTAAACAAACTAACGACCTCATCCCTCTTCCAACAACTGAAGCACTCACTAACAACAATTACTCTCTCTCTCTCTCTCTCTCTCTCTCTCTCTCTCTCTCTCTCTCTCTCTCTCTCTCTCTCAAAACGTTGGGAAATGCTAAATAAAAACAAATTTATTCATCCCTCTATAGTGGTAGCACTAGCACTTGTTTTGGTGTAGGTACGTGCCCCCCCCCCCTCACTTCTGGGGACTGTGAGGAACAACTAGGCAGAGAGCTTCAATTCGTTTGTTCCCTCATGTCGAAATGAGGAGAGGAGGGAGGGCTCCGATCATGTAATTACTTGGTAAGTATGTATAAAACTTTATCATAAAAATGTCATTTTTATATAAGTAACTTACCAAGTAATTACATAGCTGATTCTACATATTAAGATAATAAACTGACATAGAATCAGTTGCCAGCATTGGGACAGTGCTTGTTGTTCCTTACCTGGCAAGGGAGCGCTGCAGGTAGGTACTGCCTCTGGTTGGTGCTCCTCTTGTCCTGCAGCGAGCGTGGGTGTATAGCCCAGAGTCGCTTCTACATGAGTGAGAACTTTGTAACGAGGGAAGTGCACCCATGTCTCGCAAAGTTACAAAGAGATGCCTTTGACTTGGGCATAGACCAGAATAGGACCACAATGCTGTTACCTACACCGTAATTTAAAAATCCATCACCTGAACCGCTAAAAACTGGCGGGCACTCCGGACACAGAGTGTCCCCAGGCTTCCCACAACTCGACACTTTAATTCAAGGTGAAGACAGCCGAGGGGTAGAAGATTCCCTATGCTTCCTCTCCCAGCACCATGCCAGTCACAGATAAAGGTCCTACCATACTGCAATTCTCGAAAACGGTCTCCATGTCTTTGAGATAATATAAAGCAAACATGGACTTACGCTTCCAGAAGGTTGATTGTAGGACACTCGAAAGAGACATGTCTGAACGCAAGAGAGGTTGCGATAGCCCTAACCTCATGGGCTCACTTAAAAGGCCGATAATAATTCTTTGTGAATTCGGGAAAGGGATTCCGTAATCAAGCTTCTCAGAAAGAAAGAAAGGGCATTCTTGGAGAGAGGACAGGAAGGGTTTTTAACTGAACACCAGAGGATGTTCAAAGGGCCTCTGATCTTCTCCGTCCTCTGAAGGTAGTATCTCAGGGCACTTACTGGATAGAAAAGTCTCTCCTCTTCCTCTGGCCGGAGAGTGTCCATTAAATTCTTGATGGAGAACAAACGGGGCCACGGGTTAGAAGGGTCCTTGCTCTTGGTCAGGAATCCAAGAGAAAGGGAGCAAACTGCATCCTGTTGTGAAAATCTAATTCTTTTGTCAATTGCTTGGATTTCACTAATATACTTGGCCATAGCCAATGCTACCAAGAAGAGGGTTTTCTTGGTTAGATCCATCAGAAAGGTAGAGTGAAGAGGTTTGTAAGGGGGCTTGAAATCCATTTCAGGATGGCATCCAGATTCCAAGAGACCGCATCCAATTTTGGTTGCTTGATGAAATCAAAAGACTTGATGAGGTCAGATAAGTCCTGATTAGCGGACAGATCTAATCCTCTGTGTTTAAATACAGAACTGAGCATAGATCTGTATCCCCTGATAGTCAAGGTAGAGAGTTTCTTGGATGTCTTCAGGTATAGTAAGAAATCAGCTACTTGACTGACAGAGGTCTCAGAAGAGACGTTTTGGTGTCTGCACCGTCCTCTGAAGACTGACCAGTTTGATTGGTAGAGCTTGTTAGAAGGTTGTCTGCAGCTTGCAATAACTTCTGCCACTCGCTTCAAAACCCTTTCGCTCTGACGAGACGCTCGCCAGTCTGCAACCTGTCCGGGCCAGAGCGGACAATCCTCGTTGGAATCTGAGGAAGTGGGGCTGTTTGAGCAGCGACTACTTTTGTGGCAGGAGCCGCAGGACTTTTGTGGCAGGAGCCTCAGGAAGTCTAATAGTAGTTGAATCAAGTCCAGAAACCATTCTTTCCTTCCTTGGCCAAAAGGGGGCGACTAGAGTCATCAAGACATTCTGGTGAGACATTAATTTGTTTATTACTTCCCTTATCATGCTGAAGGGGTGGAAGGCGTAGACATCGAGGCCTGTCCAATTTAGTAGCACAGCGTCCGTCTTCCAAGCTAGAGGATCTGGGATCAGGAAACAGAAGCAAGGAAGTCTGTGATTTCTTGAGGTCGCGAACTGGTCTATTTATGGTGTGCCCCACAACTTCCATAGATCATTGCAAACCAAAGGATCCAGTGTCCATTCCGTTGGCAGGACTTGTCTTTGGCGACTCAGACTGTCTGCCAGAATATTCATCTTCCCTTGGATGAATCGAGTCAATAACAACACCTGATTCTGGTCTGCCCAGAGCAGAAGTTCCCTCGCAGCCTCATAAAGAGAAACAAGTGTGTCCCCCCCCCCCGGCTTTCTGATGTATGAAAGTGCTGTAGCATTGTCTGTGTATTGTTACTGTCTTCCCACCCACCAGGGTAGAGAGTGACTGGAGACCCAGATGAATGGCCTAAAATTTAGTTCCTTTATGTTATGTGAAATTTTCAGAATTTCCACCATGTTCCCGACACTTCTTGATTCCCGAGATGAGCTCCCCAACCTAGATCTGACACTTTGGAGTAAAAGTCTAGGTCTGGGCTCACTGGAAGGAGAGACTCCCTTTGGAAAGTCTCTTCGTACGACCACCATTGAAGGTCTTGTTTGATTTCCATTGTGATTGGAAAAACAAAGGAATCTGCTTACGTTTTCCTGCTCCAGTTCACTCTTAGAATTGGAGCAGTCTCATGTGAAGTCTGCCCAATTTCACAAACTTCTAGACTGAGGCTAGGGTTCCTAAGAGGCTCATCCATTGAGCCACTGAGCATGATTGAAGAGAAAGGAACTCCCTGACGAATTGAAGGCAGGAGGCGACTCTTCTGGGGGAGAGAAAAGCCCGAAAAGTCAGAGAGACCAGAGTTATTGCCAAATAGAAAATTCGTTGAGTTGGAGTCGTTTGTGACTTCAGAATGTTTATCAGAATACCTAATTCCTTCGTTAGGCAGAGAGTCTTCATTAAGTCCACGCATTTCTCTCTCGATGGAGACCTGAGAAATCAGTCATCCAGGTAACAGGAGATATTTAATCCGAGAAGAAGAAGCCACTTGGAGAGAGGGGCAAGGATCCGAGTAAACACTTGTGGGGCCATGGACAGGCCGAAGCACAGGGCCCAAAACTGGAGAACTTTTCCTTGAAACAGGAATCGTAGAAACTTTCTGGAGTCCTGATGTATTGGAACATGAAAGTAAGCATCTTGCATGTCCAGTGTGACTATCCAGTCCCCCTGTTGGATGGCCAACATGACGGACTGATTCGTCTCCATGTGAAATTTTGCTGTACAACGAACTGATTTAGAGCACTGACATTCAGGACGGACCTCCAACCCCCCGATGCTTTGGGGACTACAGAGAGTATGCTGTAAAACCCTTCCAACTTGATCCTTGACCAACTCCACCGCCCCTTTGCACAGAAGGGATTCTACTTCTCGTGAAAGGTCCACAAATTTCTCTGAGTCCACCAAGTAAGCTGGTAATACGATCGGTGACTTGGCTAAAGAAGAGTTCTCCTTAAAAGGAATGGCATAACCCTCTTTTAATACCTTGACCACCCAAGGTTCTGCACCTCTTCGACTCCATTCCTTCCAAAAGAGATAGTGCAGCAGATAATTGCATATTTCATAAGAATCGTTCAGATAGTGAAACAAGCATGAAATTTTGCACAAGTGCTCTTTAAAGTTCCCTCTATCAGAAAAGGGTGCTGGCCACGCAAAAAATTTAATATGGCGGCCAAATTCCAAGATGGCGGCCAGTATCGACAGATTTTGGCTAATTTTTCACTAGAATGGCATGTATTTGCTTCTAGCAATATGGTAAAGCTCTTCCATACTATTTCTTGTGAATATTATGTTTCTGTAGCTTCCCAGTACAGTTTACCTTTAAATATGGGGGCTATATGGCTGCCAAGAAAAGGTAGAAACAATAATTATAATGAGAAATAATGCCCGTTCAACAATTATCGTTTTAAGCATGGATCTTGGTTTCTGTGGTTTTAGATCCTAATGAGGCCATCTCTTTCGAATAACTCATCAATTTTGAAGGAAAATTAATAAATGTAAAAGAGTGTATGTCTGCACACAACCAGGGCACACTGGTGACATCACTGCTGTGTAACTCAGCATGGGGTTCAGTGCCAGCTAATCCAGCTTTACTAATGATGACATACATTGTTGAAAACAACCTTTGTTCAGATGATCCAGTCACATTTCGGCTGGCAGATATTTGCCACCTCTACCAACAACGTCTGGAACAATTAGGTGTAGAGTCACCAAGTGTAAATTCCACGAGACTCAAAGACAAACTTCTGGCAGAAATTCCAGAACTTGAGGCTCATAAATCTGGCAGAGATGTATTACTTGCATTTCAAAAGGATGTGGGAAAAGCACTTGCTCAATCATCTGATCTTTCAGAGGCAGTTATCATTGCTAAAGCAGCAAATATTCTCAGAAAGTCTATACTTGATCATCAGTCACGGTTTGATGGCACATTTTCTGAGGCTTGTGTACGAAATTCTGTGCCTCCTCTCCTGCTCCAGTTTGTAGGGATGGTTGAGCATGGGGCTGACATCAAGTCACAGTTACGATTTGGAGCATCAAAGTCAGACCAGGCCATTGCACAGCTCATGCAGTTCAACTGCTACTCCCGATACAAAGAGGAGCAACAACTCATAGACACTCCAAAGACAGAGAAACACCATTCCCAGTCTACATGGGACTCTCAGTCTATGCCAAAACCAGGAAGAGAAACCTGGTTGAAATGCTACATCAGTATGGCCTCAGTATCTCTTATGACAGAGTACTGGAGGTCTCTGCACAGTTAGGAGATGCCACAGTTAGCAAATATGTGGAGGAGGGTGTGGTCTGTCCCCAGTACTGCGAAAGGGTTGTTCACCACTGCAGTGATGGACAACATCGACCACAACCCATCTGCAACTACTGCCACTACCTCCTTCCATGGAACTAGCATCTCCATATTTCAGCACCCCACCAAGGAGAACACTGGACAGGAAAGACAGCAACTAAAGTTTGCACCTGAGAAAGTGAGGTCGGTGCCTGAATTGCCGGACACATTCACAAACATCTCACCAGCTTCCTTTCAAACAAAGAACCCTGTGCCACCAAACACTGCAATACCAAAGCCACCCACAGATATCTTGGGGCCACAGCTTGCACTGGAGTATCAGTGGCTAGACAAGGTCATAGTCACCCAGGAAATAGATGATGCAGTGAATCTGACGTGGTCAGCTCATCACGCTTCAATGAAGAGAAGCCCAGAATTTGAAGTAACCATAACTTCATTGCTTCCTCTCCTGCGTGATCAGGCTCATTCTGTTGCTACGATCAAACACGTGATGCAGAAAGTGCAGGATGTCACTGATTTTCTGAACCCTGGCCAGATACCCATAATCACAGCTGATCAGCCAATCTATGCCGTAGCAAAGCAGGTGCAGTGGCAGTGGCCTGATCAGTATGGCGAAGACAAGTATCTGGTAATGTTTGGTGGTCTGCACATTGAGATGGCAGCAATGACATCTCTTGGTACTCTTCTTCATGGCAGTGGTTGGACAGGAGCTCTGGTGGAGGCAGGAGTTGCTTCATCTGGAACTGCAGAATCCTTCCTGTCAGCTGCAAGTGTAACCAGGACACGGCAGATGCACCAGGTTACAGCCTCTAGTTTGTACAAACTCCTGAGGACAGCATACACTGACTACTGTGCTGAGAAAGCAAACAACAATGAGCAGGCATTAGAGTTTGAGGTGGTGTGACCTTCGAAGACAGCAGAGTCCACAGTTCCACTTCTGGCACATGGTGTTGTCTATGGAACTTGTGATATTCCTACTGATCAGGTCCTTCCGTGAGGCCAATTTTGTCCTCTACTGCCAGGCATTGCATGAGCTGATACCCTACTTCTTTTCCAACAATAATACAAACTATGCTCGTTGGCTGCCTATTCACCTCAGGGACATGCTTACCCTAGAGAGTTCACACCAGAGTTGCACAAGGAGTTCAAGGCTGGCAACTTTGTTGTGCACAAGACCAGTCGCCAGTTCTCAGCAATGGCTCTTGACCAAGCTCATGAGCAGACCAATGCCTTTATAAAGGCTGATGGCGGAGCCATTGGGCTGACTGAAGATCCGTCAGCACTCAGAAGATGGATGGTGGCTGGCCCAGAGATCATCCGCTTGGTGTCTGCATACGAAACAGAGGTTCAAAGTAAGGAGTCTAATGAGCAGACAACACACCATGAACAAACACCTCATGCGCAGAAGACATTCTTAGAGAGAGTCAGCAAGCTGTCATTGGCTTTGCAACACTTGGGAAGTCCTTTTCAGGAAGAGAGCCAGGATCTGTATTCCATTGACAACAAAGACATTGCCCACCCCAGCTCAGCAGAACTTCTACAGACACACCTTGACAGAGGCCGCACTAAATTTCAGAAGTTTTCAGACTCTTTGGCAAACAATGCAGTCTCCTTCTATGAGCCGATAAAGAAGAACAGAACTGACTTCTTCAGGCAAGAAGCTGCTCCTGTAGAACAGTCAAAGCAGAAACTTCTGAAGGAGGATTGCCAGCTTTTCTCAAAGCTATTTATATCCTGTCAGAGCCGTGAATGTGATCTGCAGGAATTCTTCCAGCACGAGAATCAAACATTCCCAGCTTCCCTTAGTGAGGGTGGTAGGCTGTACACATGTCAGAAGTCTCAGCTGACCTCGGTCCTGGAGAGTCATGTTACACTAGAAGACAAAGAACCAAAGACTGATGTCCTCATTGTAGATGGATCAGCTTTGGTCCATGACTTGCCACCAAAGAAAGGAAAGACCTTTGAGGGCTATGCACTTTGCGACTTCTTGCCTGTGATACAATCCTATAGCAGCAAGTACACATCATCACATCTTGTATTTGATGTATACAATACATCCAGCCTCAAAGCTGAGACCAGGCTCCAACGTGGTCAAGGAGGAAGGCACAAGGTGACAGACAAGAACACAATTCCATCCAACTGGCGCAATTTCCTAAGACACGATGCCAACAAGACAGAGTTGTTCCAGTTCCTGGCAGACAAAGTTGCCCAGATGTCTGCCACAAATGTTGTCATTGCCACGAAAGGGTCTGCTGTCCTCAGCACTCATGAGGCTAGTCTTCAGGGACTGGAAAAGTGCTCTCATGAGGAAGCTGACACCCGCATCTTTCTCCATGCCAAATATGCCACAGAGCATGGAGCCAAGACCATCACGGTTAAAGCAAATGACACAGATGTTCTTGTCGTTGCAGTCAGTGCTTTCTCCACTCTCCACAATCTAGGGCTAGAGAAGCTATGGGTGGCATTTGGCCAAGGCCAGAGCCTGTGCTGGATTGCTGTGCATGACCTGTGCAACTCTCTGGGCCAGGAGAAGGTGAATGGCATGCTCTTCTTCCATGCGTTCACAGGCTGTGATACAGTGTCAGCCTTCGGAGCAAGGGCAAGAAGACCGCCTGGCAGACATGGAACATCTTTCCAGAGGCCTCCACTGTGTTCTCCAAACTGAGTCACTACCCTCTCAGAGTGGAAGAGAGTGACCTGAAGGTCCTGGAGAGGTTTGTCATACTTATGTATGAAAGATCCAGCACTGCTGGCACTGTGGATGAGGCTAGACTTGATATGTTTGCCAGAAAACAAAGGGCATATGAGGCCATTCCACCAACCAGGAGCTCTCCTCCAACACACCAAGCGTGCTGCGTACCAGGCTGGTTGTGTGTGGGGCAGGCCACCCAGTGTCAGCCACAGCCAGAGAACCCTGCTGAGTGGGGATGGCAAAAGTCTGGTGAAGCATGGCAAGTCCTCTGGACAACCAACTCGCCCTTAGCCAAGAGTTGCCAACAGCTTACAAATGTGGATGCAAAGCAGGCTGTCGGGAAAGGTGCAAGTGCTACAAGCTGGGTCTTCCCTGCACAGCTCTGTGCACTTGCAAATGTGAAGTCTAGATAAATATTGCCCTCTCTTCAGTAGATAATCTAGCTTGAGCATCCAACGTGTCATGCTATGCCTACCTTCTTATCCTCGAATTTTTCAAAGGTGTAGGTTGAGAGACCTATACATAGATTGGTTGCGTTTTAGTCCGTATTTCTCTTCTTTTCTTTTTATGGTTACAGTCTTAGACACAATGTTGTATGTGACCATACCATTACTATTTCAGTTGAAAATAGCATATTAGTTAAACTGTCTGATCACATGAATATACCATTAAATAAAAACAGTTGGTCTCTATGTCTCTGCTAGCGCTGTGGATAGAAAAAAAAAAACTTTTATGGCAACCATTTTGTACGCCATCTTGGTTACAATTCATTTAGTAAGGGTTTTCAATAAAATGTGTGGTATGGAACATTTTATAACCTAAAAGTCGAGGTTTAAAAAAAAAACTGGCATATTCCATCCAATAGATGCTCCCAAACCAGTGAATCTCAACATAGATGGCGGCCATTTTGAAAAATAGCCGCCATCTTGGATTTTCAGGTGGCCAGCGCCCTTTTCTAAGAGAGCGTAGTCTTAGGAATGTTTGTGCCAAATTTCATGCTTGTTTCACTATCTGAACGATTTTTACAGCAATCTGCTGCACTAAGATGCAGTCTGGCTTCTACCGAAGCGCAAAGTACTAGATCTTCATTTCTTGGTTCTTGGCTTGAAGGTTGACCTCTTAATTGATCTTGGGGAAGGTCGCAAATTCGTGTGAGGCCTGGGTTGGATCTTCTGTCCCCCTCCATGAAAGGGGAGAGAACGACTTCATAGTCGTGGCTGGGGAGTCTCTCGGATGTTTGGTGGATTGCACCAGCAGATCGTTGGTAGACTTCTTCTGAAGCGATGTCAAGATCTCTTGCACTAAGTCTTGTGGGAACAAATGAGCTTTGTCCAGAGGTGTGAACAGCAGAGTCGACTTTTGAGTAGTAGTCACCCCTTTGGTGGCGAATGAACACCACCATTCCCTCTTTTGAAGAACACATTGAAAAAAGAGAGGCGAGTTCAGCTGAACTGTCCCTTACTGCCTTGTCAGCACATGACAGTACTTCCAACCAGTCTGTTGCAAGATCCCGCCAGTGCAGGACAATCCTCAATCTTTTTGGCCAATGCCCCAAAAGTCTAGTTGAGGAAGCTGTTCACCTCTAAAGGCTTAAATAGGTTCTTAGTCAAATGGTCCAACTAGGGGAAGGAGAACATTACTTTCGCCAGTGAAAAGGCTTATCAACGTGTCGCATCTACCAAGCCAGAGAAGTCACCTAGGAGGAGGCAGAAACTCCCAGAGAAGGAGCTTCCCTGTTGTCATAAAAATGGTAGCGTCTCTTGACCAACTTGTAGGGCAGAAAAGCAAAAGTTGCTTTACCCTGATCCTCTTATAGGCTAACCAGACGTCTGTCTCTCAAAGTACCTTCTTTGCGGACAAGGAGAGCACTAATTTCGGCAGGTTCGCATTATCTGAGAGACGTTTTCTCATTAGAAAAGTTGAAGCAGGAGATACCAGAGCAGGAGGAGTAAAGAAACTCGGGAAATTATCGAGAAAATATCGTAGTACAGGCAGTCCCCGGTTGTTAGCGGACTCGGTTAGTGGCAATCCGGTTTCACTTCGGTTTTCAAAAATATTCATAAAAATACAGTTTTTTAAATGAATTGATGTCCGGTTATCTGCGCCGAAAGCGATGACAACCGGTTATCGACGCCGATAACCTATTAACTTAGCCAATAACTAGTTATCGTCGGCAATAACCAGTTATCGGCTGCATAAGATACCCCCTCGCAGTAGACAGGAACTCGTTTCTGAGCGTACTGTAACTACACTTGACCGGAGAACAACCTGCCTGCTGCTTGGGTCAATTGCGCATGCACGCAGCGGAAGAATACTGTACCAAACAACCCACAGCCTCAGAAAGCATATTTTCATCAATCTGTGTGTCCCTTTCACTGGGATAGGTAGTGCTGACTCTATTGCCGCCATAACGACTTTAGTGAATTTAACATGAGTCTTAAATGCCAGAATCCTACAGTCGACGGAAATGCCAACAAGAAAAGGAAGTCAATCACGATGGAACTGAAATACGACATTGTTAAGCGTTCTGAAAAAGGTAAGACTTTTCTTTTTTCTAAGCTGTTCGGACCTGAGTATCCATTGCCATCATGCCGAGGTTTACTTGTAAGTTCATTGAATATGGCATTAAAAATGTGCAGAATTACTGTGCAGACCATAGTAAAGGATTAGGTATTTTAATTCCACATTTTTATAAAAGTTATTATATATTAGGGTAAAATATCTGGCTGTGACGTGATAGCATTTCCACCGATGGTATATGCCCCTCTACCAAATAATGCATTCACAAAGACTTCACATGGTTATATATTATTAATTTGGCAGTTAATTATGACACATTTTGTTAATAAAACTTCAATCTTTGGCAAGTTTTCTCAAAATTTCATTCTCTTGTGGTTTGACCAAGTAAATACCAAATGAAAATGTGCAAATCCTGGGCGCTATTTTGCCCTACTGTATTTTATAAGTTTTCATGCTTTTATATATGTATAATAATATGAGAATGTATTACAGCGTACTGTACTGTATTTTTGTTTTTGTACATAAATATGTTTTTGTACATAAATACGTATGCCCATTCATGATCAAGAAAAAGAGGTTGTTCAGTCGAGCTGGTTTTATGAAATACATATCACAATCCCTGCTCTTGTGATCAAGAGATGAGATTATTTAGTCACGCTGGTTTGATAAAATGAATTCATTAACATACTAAAACATATCAGACATAACTGAGAGTCATATTAGGATTGTTTTGTGGAAGTTACTTTGTTAACGGCACATTAGCATGTCTGCCACCGCCTGACACTCTTCCAAATAATGCATTTACAAAGACTTCACATGGTCATATATTATTAATTTGGCTGTTAATTATAACACATTTTGTTAATAAAACTTCTATCTTTTGCAAGCTTTCTCAAAATTTCATTTTCTTGTGGCTTGACCAAGTAAATACCGAATGAAACTGCAAATTTAGGTAGCGATTGGTGTGTCCTGGGCGCTATTTTGCCCTACTGTATTTTATAAGTTTTCATGCTTTTGTGTGTATAATTTATATGAAAAATGTATTACAGAGTACTGTATTGTATTTTTGTTTTTGTACATAAATATGATGCAAAGGCAATACGTATGCCCATTCATGATCAAGAAAAAGAGGTTGTTTAGTCGCGCTGGTTTTATGAAATACGTATCGCAGTCCCTGCTCGTGTGATCAAGAGATGAGGTTATTCAGTCATGCTGGTTTGATAAAATGAATGCGTTAACATACTAAAACATATCAGACATAACTGAGAGTCATATTAGGGTTGTTTTGTGGAAATTACTTTGTTAACAGCACACTAGCATGTCTGCCAGCGCCTGATGCTCTTCCAGATAATGCATTTACAGAGACTTCACATGGTTTTATATTATTAATTTGGCTGTTAATTATAACATTTTGTTAATAAAGCTTCTATCTTTTGCAAGCTTTCTCAAAATTTCATTTTCTTGTGGTTTGACCAAGTAAATACCGAATGAAAATGTGCAAATTTAGGCAGTGATCGGCAAGTCCTGGGCGCTATTTTGCCCTACTGTATTTTATAAGTTTTCATGCTTTTGGGTGTATAACTTATATGAAAAACACATTACAGTGTACTGTACTGTATTTTTGTTTTTGTACATAAATATGTGTCCATTTGCGTGATCAAGAAAAACAGAGGTTGTTCAGTTGCGCTGGTTTTATGAATACGTATGGTTGTCATGCTAGCATATCTACCACTGCCTGACACTCTTACAAAAAATGCATTTACAAAGACTTCACATGGTTATGCACTGTATTATTAATTGGCAGTTAATTATAATACACCTTGTTAATAAAACTTCAGTCTTTTCCAAGGTTTCTTAAAGTTTCATTTACTTGTGGCTTGACAAGATAAATATCGAATGAAAATACTGTACAGTTTGCATGACACACATCCAAAAATATGCATTTACATTACGTACAGTACTGTACAAAGACTTGACATGCTTACTATACAGTACAGTACAGTACACAGTATTTTATTTCAGTAGGCAGTTAGGGTAACTCACTTTTTTAATGAAACTTCAATCTTTAGAAAAGTTTCTTAAAGTTTCGTTTCCATGTTGTTTGATCAATTAAATATTGAGTGAAAAGGTGCAAATTTAGTAATCGATGTGTCATGGACAATATTTTACCCTATTAAAGATTACTGTATATTTACGTCCCGGTCTTTTCAATGTACAGTGTACTACTACAGCACAGTACTGTATGCAGATTAGGGGGACAATATGTAATTCTAATTTTTAACAAATGCCCGGCATGGCTTAAGCTAATGCTTTTCTTTCAGGTGAGACGAACACTGAAATCGGCTGTGCCCTTGGACTTAGCAGAACTACTGTTCAGTCTATAGTCAAGGATAAGGAATGTATTGTACAACACATGAAAGGTGGTGCTTCGATGTTGGCTGTTACTCATGGTGCTGCTACTATATTAGGCAAGCAACATAACCCCAACCTCATGGAGATGGAGAAGTATTGATGGTCTGGCTCGAAGACCAAAACCAACGTAACGTTCCAGTGAGCCTTGGTATTATTCAGAAGGCTAGGCAGTTGTATGAGGCAGTAGTGCAGAAGAAAGGGGAGGGTAGTGGAAGTGAACCATTTGTAGCCAGCAGAGGCTGGTTTAATCGTTTCAAGGTTCCAGCAAGTTTGCACAAGGTTTTCCTAGTTGTCTCGCTGAAATCATCAGGGATGGAGGCTATACTGCTGACCAAGTTTTCAATGTGGACGAGACAGGCTTATTTTGGAAACGTATGCCTAGCCGTACGTACATATCCAAGGAGAGGACTGCACCAGGCCAATAAAGTCAGTAAGGAGAGGCTGACTTTACTTCTTGGGAGCAATGCTAGTGGTGACTTCAAGCTGAAGCCCTTGTTAGTGTATCTGGCTGAAAATCCAAGGGCACTTAAGGGAATTTTCAAGCCTCAGCTCCCTGTCATGTGGAAGGTTAACAAGAAGTGGAAGGTTAACAAGAAAGGCTGGGGCACTGTTGCTATCTTCGAGGAATGGTTTAATGATCACTTTATGCCAGCAGTTGAGAAGTATTTGGAGGAGAAGGGTCTGGAATTTAAGGTCCTGCTGGTGTTGGGCAATGCCCCTGATCACCCTATTAATTTGGGTGAGATTTATCTTGAAGTGAAGGTAGTCTACCCTCCACCAAATACCACATCGCTTCTACAGCCGATGGACCAGGGAGTCATTGCTAGCTTCAAGGCGTACTACACCAGGAGGACATTTTGCCATGTCCTCAGGGTCACTTTAAATAGCAGTGACAAGTTGGATGTCAAGCGAGTCTGGAAGGGCTACAGTATTTTAGATGCTGTAAAAAACATCGAGTCTTCTTGGAACGAGGTCCAGAAGTCCAATTTGAATGGGGGCTGGAAGAAGCTGTGTCCAAATTTTGTGATGGACTTTACAGGCTTTGAGGAGGGAGAGAATCTTGATGTTGTGAGAAAGAGCATTGTTCACTATAGCAAGAAGCTTAATTTAGAGGTGGAAGATGAGGATGTGAACGAGCTGCTGGAATCCCATGGAGAGGAGTTGTCATTAGAGGACCTCATTGAACTAGAGAAGCAGATGATCGAGGAGGAGGAAGAGGCACCAGCCCCAAAGCCCAGGGCATTAAGTGTTACAGCCTTGTCACAAGCTTTGGCCTACTTTGAGCAAGGGCTGATATTGATCGAGGAACAGGACCCTAATGTGGAAAGGTTCACAAAGTTTCAAAGAGTAATTCAGGATGCTCTAACCTTTTACAAGGAGACTGTAAGGGAGAAGCAGATGAAAAGAAGCATCCAATCTCAGCTAGAGATTTTTGGCTTTAAGAGAAAGTCTCCAGTACCACCTGCAACTCTTAACCCAGGTAAGGAATTCTTCACTTTTTTTTTTTGTCACTGTCCTGTAAAATGTTTTATAAATTAATAAATTTTAAACTGTACCGTACTGTACAGTACAGTATGCAGTACATTACGATTCACCCCATCATTTTTATCATTCTTATTATTGCAGAAGAAAAGTCCTGTCCTGATTCCACTGCACCTGACATAATAGAATTACCTCCACCAACCTCTCCTGGTAAAAAATTTTTTGTCTTTTGTTTTACTGTACAGTACAGTCCTGTACATACTATATAAATTGTTTTAAACTGTAAAGTGCTGTACCTGTACAATATACTGCTGTACTGTATGTTATTATACATATATTTATGTAGTACTGCTGCATAACCTAATTTTTTTTCATTATCATTCCAGAATTGAGCCACCACCTTGCAAGTGATGACCCTCCACTAATAGACCCACCAGCCTCTCCAGCTCTATTTGGTAAGGAATTTTTTTTTTTTTTTACTGCAGTACATATGTACCTGTAAATTGTTTTATACGGTCACACGTTTTTTCGTTGTGCTTTTAATCTTGTGCCTTTTTGCATCATTATGGCTTCCTCACAAGGTCTTTCGTCACCTAAGTTGAGTACCAGTATTTCGTTTTTTAGTTGAGGCGTTTGAGGCTCCTTATTTCCCTTTAGTTTAATAATTAAAGGGATTTATAACGCCCGTCTCGATCTCCTCTCGCAGCCTCACGTGACCTCCATGCGTGGTTCATGATCTTGGGTCGCCCTGTTTTTCGATCTTTCTCACGGTTCCTCATCGTGTTTAGGAGCATTTTCCTTTTCATGAGGTCTAATTAGTGATTTTGATTGATTAACGTTTGTTTCCCTTTGCTTCGAGATGAGGGCTGGTGTTTAGGCGTCGGGCTTCCCCCTCGAGCCTATTCGCCTTTTATCAATTCATTAACATGCCTTATTTTTGCCCTTCTCTTCTCTTAGCTTCTGGGAATTTTATTTACGTTAGTACTTTTAAGTTTTTTTGTTTTATCTTTAACCCAGTGTTCGGATGCATTTGATATTTGATGATTATCATGGATATTTCTTTTGTTACGAGGCGGCCATTTCCCTTCACGTCCACATCGTGTTGGGTATGGTCCTCCTCTTGTTTTGTTTTGTTATGTTTTTATTTTATCCTTTTTTATGGGTTGGTGTTAGCTTTGGATTTCCTTTTTGGGGCGTTAGGCTATGCCCCCCCTTTTTTCCATGAAAAGAGGGGGGGTGGTCGTTCATTCTTTTCGTTCACATGCCCTTCATAAGGTTTTGTGTTCGTATTTTCCAATGCGGCGCTTTCCTTAAGTTTTACTAGGGTCTTCTCCTTTTATGTTCCCTTCCCCTGTTTCGGCTTTTTGCGTAGGCTAATAAGCCTCTCGTTAAGCTGAAATAGCGAGGGATCTCATGTTGCTTCCCTCTCCCTGTTTCGGCTTTTCGCGTAGGCTAATGAGCCTCTTGGTTAAGCTGGGATAGCGAGGGGCTTCATGTAGCCTACCCTAGTTTGGTATTTACTTAAGGTTAGTTCCAGTTTTTGATTATGTCGACCCATCCTTTTCCCCCTCCTCCTCCCGAGTGCTCTCTCTTCCCCTTGATTTGTTTTCAATCTTGTTAACTTATCCAGGTTTATGAGAGCATTCCTTCCTTTTAGCCTATAGCCTATGCCCCCTTCCTCTGCATTGTTTGGCCTCTCCTTGGTACGGTCCTTGACTTTACCTATTTACTCTCCCTCCTGGGACTGTTGGTGGCCGGGAGGGCTTCCCCCTCTCCTGTCCACCATCTTTGGCCATCTTTATCTCCCTGTTCCCCCCATGGAGGAGGTTGTCCCTGTTCCTCTCCTGCTTCTCTCGCGTTTGCTGGGTAACGACTCAGTCAGCGAGTGGGCGGGAGGACACGGAACGCCCGGATTGTGCATTCCCACTCTCTGGTCGTTCTTTTTCGGTTCTTCCTCCGGGGTTTTCATTCCTCCCCTTCATACGTCTTCTCCGGCGTGTCGTTTAATTTGGCGACACTCCGGTTCAGTCCCTTCTTCGTTGCCAGTTAGAGCTTTCCGCCTGACTGTCTTCGTGTTGGGCTTTTGACGTTCCCTGCCCTTAGCTAACTACTGTCTTCTATCGGAGCGCATTCCTTGCTTCCCGCTCCGGCGGTTCTAGCGTTTATCGGTCTTCCGTTATCGCTAGTTTCATATTATTTTTAGTTGCTGGGAATGCGCTTTCTCCGGACAGTTTAACCTTCCCATTTCATTTCATTTTGTATCCGTCACTTACTTTAAGGCATGTTACTCCGGCTAGTTCCGGTAAATTTATTTTGTTTTATTTATTATTTATTTTGTTTTGTTTGTATGAGATTTTTTACCCGGTTACCTCCTGGATCATTCCGGCTGGTTTCACGGCTTTGTTTATTACTGTGTTGCTCCGGCACACTACTCCGGCACCTTACACAGTGTACTCATAATCTCATACTCTTACAGGTGGTACGCTGCCAAGAAGAAGGGTGCTCCGCAGCCCTCCATCAGGCCAGCGGCCACGAAGTTTGTCGGTCTCACTCCGGATGTGCGGTCCACGTAGGGGATCTTATTGTTTGGCACCCTGACGGATGTGATGTTTGCTACGCTCTTTACGAGCAGGCTATCGATGATTCGGTAGATGATCATGCATCTTTCCTTCTTAGCCAACTATAATGTTTACATTTTATCGATTCCCTCCGCCTTCGGTAAAACCGCAATAATGTTTTTCTTCCGGCAGGCTGACCGCAAGTCTCGTGATTCTTCGCTTCAGGCCCTTAAAGTCTGGGCTAGCGGCTTTGGGCGCAACGTAGGAGCTGGCAATCCCTACATACTCTCGAAGGACATTTGTAATGTCCTTTTTCCCGGCGCTGGATCACAGCTTCTGTCACCGACGAGGTTGCTGCTTCGTTGATTGCCGGGATTCGGGAGTTGACCCAGCCCTCTCCAGACGGTTCGGCTTTGAGCGGCGGCGCTCCAGAAGACGCGGCGGAACTCGATCTCGGCCTTGAGTCTCCGAGCATTATCCCGGAGCATCAAGCAGGTAAGGGGGTAAGTGAGGCAGGTTCTTCACTGTTTAGCTCTCCTTCTTCGTCTGTTGCTTCTTTTAAAGGCTTCTCTAAATCTTCATACCTTTCGGGCACGTCTGGGTCTATTGCCCCGAAGGTGAAGTCCGTTAAAAAGAAAACCTTACCTACTCCGGCAGGCCGATATGGGGTCCCTCCGGCGGCGGCACGGACGACGAGCCCCGTTCCGTCGACGAGTACAGCCTCCCCTTCCGGGTCCCAAGCGGAGCCTCAGTCACGTCAGGTAGTTCCCCCTCCTCCTTCTTTGGATACGTTTCATTTCTTTGAACAATTCCTGGAAAGAATCGACGCGAGATTTGAGAAGATCGACGCGAGGGTAGACAGCAAGCTGTCTGGTCTTGCTTCTTCTTTTCAGTCTCTTTCGAAGAAGGTGGAATCTCAACAAGGTTCTCGTTCTAGGTCTCATTCTGTTCCTGACCCTTCCACTCTCCCTCCCTTTGATCTAGGGAATCCTTGGCGTCTCGCCCTTTATGCTCCCGAGTACGAAGGTACTCTTACCATAGAGGGTTTAGGCACGAGGAGAGTGGAAGAGTTGGAGTTCTATCCTCCGGACCTGACATCTCCCTACACTGGTTTTGCCAGGCTGAAGGGAGAGGTTTGGAACAGGTCTGATAAAGTCCCTAAGGAGACGGTCATCTATCCTAGGGACCAAGCCCAGTCGTCTTTGATGAGGACCCTTACGGAGTGGCAAGCGGAGAACACTAAGCTTACACCAGCTAAGGGAGTGTTCACTATGTTCACTCTCAGTGATGTTCTCCTTCTCCCTTGCACTTCGAAAGTGGCCTCCCTGACTAGCCAGGCTTGCTTCGAAGGTAAACCCCTTCCTCATCTCCGTGAGACGGACCCTACATCTCTCGTCTTTCCCAGAGGCACCGAATTCTGGAAGGGAGCCCCTAATACGTTTACGGTGACTCGGCTTGACCCAGACTGCGCCTCTGATCTGTTCAGTGAGCAGCTCCCTAAGATCCCGGAGACGTTCTTGAAAACAGAGGCTGATACTAAGGAAAGGCTCGCCAGGTCTTTGAACTCTTTGGCTTTAGCGGAAGCAACTTCTTTGGTTTACAGGGAAGATCCATTATTCCAGGTCTTGACGAAATCTCTCTTGGCGAGTTTTCAACAAGACCTGTTTGACTTTATGACTGCCCAACTGGCCTGCCGGAAGCACATCTTTTCAGCAGCCACAGTTCGGCATGAACCAAATAAGCTTCTTAAGAGTTCGATCTGGGGAGCTAATCTTTTCCCACAAGAAGAAGTTGATGCAGTCTTATCTGAGGCAGCTAGGGTCAATCAGAGTCTCCGTTCCCGTTGGGGTCTGCCCTATAAAAGGAAACAGTCTGATCTTGCCAGCCCTCCCACAAAGTCCAGTAAGAAATTTAAACACTTCAAACGTCTTCCAGCTCAGTCCTTGGTTCAGGTTCCTTTACAAAGTCAGCCTTCGACCTCTTCCTCCCATCCTCCGCCTCAGTATGTCCTGGTAAACCCGGCACATCAGTCTTTGGCTGCTCCCTCCTATGTTTCCTCCCCAGCCTTCAATCCTGCATATGAAAGTCAGGGGAAATTTCGCTCCAGACAATCAACCAGAGGCAATAAGCCCGGTGGCTTCGCTCGGGGAAGGGGAGCCCCCCGCTCCTCTCCCAGGAACAGGGGAGGAAGAGGCTCCAGAGGGGGGAAGCAAACACAGGACCGATACATACATCCTGTGGGCGGGAGGCTGTACCATTTTCGAGCTCGGTGGACCTTCTGTCCCTGGGCTCAGAGTATAGTTTCCAAGGGCCTAGGCTGGAGTTGGATCGACAGTCCCCCTCCACCAGTCAAGTTTTATCAGGCTATGACCAAGGATCTCAAGGACTTTGTGGAGGGTCTCCTACAGAAACAGGCTATAAGGAAAGTGAGGACTCTGAAGTTCCAAGGCAGGCTCTTCAGTGTTCCCAAGAAAGGTTCCAACAAACGGAGAGTAATTCTGGACTTGTCCCGTCTGAATTCCTACATTCGTTGCGACAAGTTTCGGATGCTTACTGTCTCCCAAGTTCGGACCCTACTGCCCCGTGGAGCCGTAACCACCTCTCTAGATCTTTCCGACGCCTATTATCACGTCCCGGTTGCGAGAAGGTTCTCCCCCTTTCTGGGGTTCAGGCTCGGAAGGCAGGCATATTCCTTCAAGGTGATGCCTTTCGGCCTCAACATAGCCCCAAGGATTTTTACCAAGTTGACAGACACGGTCGTACAGCAACTCCGGTCTCAAGGGATTACGCTGGCCGCGTATCTCGACGACTGGATCATCTGGGCATCCAGCGTCGAGGAATGCCGGAGAGTTACATCCGTGGTGGTCGACTTTCTAGAATCCTTGGGCTTTCGTGTAAACAGGGAGAAGTCCCGCCTGGTTCCGAGCAGTTGTTTTCAATGGCTAGGAATCCAGTGGGATCTGAATTCTCACAAGCTCTCTCTTCCTCCTCCCAAGAGGAAGGAGATAGCCAGAGCAACCAGACAGTTTCTCAAATCCAAAAGGGCCTCTCGGCGGACCCAAGAACGAGTCTTGGGCTCCCTTCAGTTCGCTTCGGTGACAGACCTGTTGCTGAAAGTGAAACTGAAGGATATCAACAGAGTGTGGCGGAGTCGGGCAAATATCAGTCTCAGGGACAAGGTGTCTCTGATCCCCCACATCTTGAAGAAGCGACTCCGGCCTTGGTCGACTGTCAAGAGCCTGTCCAAGTCAGTCCCCCTTCAATTTCCTCCTCCGGCGTTGGTTATCCACACAGACGCCTCCCTAAGCGGGTGGGGAGGATATTCTCAACACCAAGAAGTACAGGGGACTTGGTCCCTCATGTTCCGCCAGTTCCATATAAATGTTCTGGAGGCCATGGCGGTCTTCCTTACCTTGAAGAAGCTTCTTCCCCCCAAGAAGATTCACATAAGACTGGTTCTGGACAGCGCCACGGTAGTCCACTGCATAAACAGGGGAGGTTCAAAATCGAGCAGGATCAACCAGGTAATGATTGCACTTTTCTCCTTGGCCTGCAAGAACAAGTGGCACCTATCTGCCACCCATCTTGCAGGGGTCCGGAACGTCGTAGCAGATTCTCTCTCCAGGACAACTCCCCTCGAGTCGGAGTGGTCCCTAGACAGGGGCTCGTTCAATTGGATCTGCCAACTAGTTCCGGGTCTGGAGGTAGATTTGTTCGCAACCAATCTCAACAACAAGCTCCCTCATTACGTAGCTCCCAACCTGGACCCTCAAGCTCTTTTCACAGACGCAATGTCATTGGATTGGAACAGGTGGAAGGTGATCTATCTGTTCCCTCCAGTGAACTTGTTGTTAAAGGTCCTTCACAAACTGAGGACGTTCAAGGGTCAAGTAGCTCTAGTGGCTCCCTACTGGCCAAAGAGCAGCTGGTTTCCTCTTCTACTAGAACTGAAACTTCGCCACATCCGAATCCCCAGTCCGAAACTAACACAAGTAGTACAAACTCAGACTGTGTCAGCTTCCTCAAAAATCCAAAATGCCCTGGCTTTGTGGACTTTATGAAGTTTGCGGCTCAAAGGGATGCTAACGTTGATCCTGTCAATACCATGTTCTTGGAATCAGATAAGCGGGCCTCCACTCTTCGTCAGTACGACTCAGCAATTAAGAAACTAGCACTCTTTTAAGAGAATCTGAGGCTACAGTAATGACCATAAATTTAGCAATCTCCTTTTTAGATCACTGTTTGAGAAGGGTTTAGCCGCTAGTACTGTTACTACAGTCAAGTCGGCTTTACGAAAAGTGTTCTTGTATGGTTTCAAAATTGACCTCACAGACCCTTACTTTTCTTCCATCCCTAAAGCATGTGCATGTCTGAGGCCAGTAATCCGTCCACATACGGTTTCCTGGTTTTTAAATGACGTGTTGAAGTTAGCCTCAGATATCGATAATCAGTCTTGCCCCTACCTTTCCTTGTTGAGGAAAACGTTGTTCTTAGTTAGCCTGGCTTCGGGTGCTAGAATTTCAGAGCTGTCTGCACTCTCTAGGGAACCCAACCACGTCGACTTCCTTCCATCAGGGGAGGTTTTGCTGATTCCTCACCCTACCTTCCTGGCCAAAAATGAAGATCCGCAGCATAGGTGGTCACCTTGGAAAATTCTCCCTCTGCCTCTAGACCTGTCCCTGTGCCCAGTTCATACTTTGAGGGCTTACTTAGACAGGTCCTCTCACATCTCTTCTGGGCCTCTCTTTATCAGGGAAGGAGGGGGTAATCTCTCTATGTCTGCTATTAGACAACAGATCCTTTACTTTATCAAGCAGGCTAACCCTGACTCAGTCCCAAAAGTTCATGATATTAGAGCTGTGGCCACCTCCATTAATTACTTTCATTACATGAATTTCACGGATCTTACCAGGTACACCGGTTGGAAGTCACCCTTGGTTTTCAAACGTCACTATTTGAAATCCTTAGAAGCTCTTAAATTCTCAGCAGTCGCGGCAGGGAACGTTGTTCCTCCCTCTGGTTCCCTTTCTGATTCCTAGTCATTTCCTCCTCCACTGCCTCAGTTATCCCCTTACGGTCATTTCAGTCAGGCTTGCCTTGACTTCTCACCTGGCTGTGTTATCCATGTGTTTGTCTAAATGACACATTTAAGTTACAAGGTTTTCAATATTGTATAGTTATTTTGTTTATGTATATTTTTCACATTGTCATGTTAATTTTAAGCTAACATCAGTTTCTTTTGTACATTATTGTTATTGTTACTAGTGATTAAAAAA
This sequence comes from Macrobrachium rosenbergii, assembly GCF_040412425.1. Taxonomy (NCBI): domain Eukaryota; kingdom Metazoa; phylum Arthropoda; class Malacostraca; order Decapoda; family Palaemonidae; genus Macrobrachium; species Macrobrachium rosenbergii. Next base: position 3,209,299 of record NC_089777.1, on the reverse strand, counting down.
AAAAAAAAAAAAAATTCTTTTTGGACCTTCGGTCTTCTGTCCCCCTTAGAATTTTTATCTCTTTAGTTCAAGAATGATATTTATTTCTCTGTTAATTTTTCATCGGCTGACACGGGACCCGATCCAGAAAAGGGATTTTGACGAAGGAAAAATCTATTTCTGGAGAGGGGACCGTGTCACCCGATGACCCACCTCCATCATGTGTCATGTCCCTCCCATAGTAAACATCATTCTGGTGGGGTGATGCTTTCATGGAATGCGGCTAGCGGTGTTTTGTGTGCTGTCCGCGAGTGGTGCATGGGTTTGTAACGGCACCTCCCTGTGGGACTTTTGACCTTGGGATCTCTATAGGATAAGGTTCCGTGTTTTTGTAGTTCACCCTTTTCCAGACACGACTCCATCTGATGGAGCTCGCTCTGGGGGTAGTAACTCCAGCATTTCATTTAGCTTTCTCTGGTATCTAGCAACGGAATTACCTAGAAATAAGTGCTGAATGGACTTTTTCATCGGGTGACACGGGACCCTCTCCAGAAATAGATTTTTCCTTCGTCAAAATCCCTTTATACTGTGAAGTACTGTACAGTACTGTTGCATGACCTAATTTTTTTCGTCATCATTCCAGGATCAAGCCACAATGATCCTCCACCAGCATTACCAAATGATCCACCAGCCTCTCCAGCTCAATCTGGTAAGGAATTCTTTTTTTTTTATTTGTTTTACTGTAGTACATAGGTAAATTGTTTTACACTGTAAAGTACTGTTGCATAACCTAATTTTTCCATCACTATTCCAGGATCGAGCCACGTTGACCCTCCACCAGCATTGCTAAATAACCAACCAGCCTCTCCAGCTCTATCTGGTTCCTTTAAGGAATTCTCTTTTTTCATTTGTTTTACTGTAGTACATATGTAAATTGTTTTTTACTGTAAAGTACTGTACAATATACTGTACAGTACAGTACTGTACTGTACTAATATATATTTATGTACAGTACTGTTGCATAACCTAATTTTTTTCATTATCGTTCCAGGATTAAGCCACTACCTTACAAGTGATGACTCTCCACCAGCAGTAGACTCGCCGGCCTCTCCAGCTCCATCTGGTAAGAAAGTAATTTTTTTTTCATTTGTTTTACTGTATGGTACATGCATATATAAATTGTGTATGTATACAGTAAAGTACTGTTTCATGTACAGTACAGTACAGTACTGTAAGTCTTTTGTAACACAGTAAATAAATGTATAACACAGTAAAAAATTGTATACAGTAGTACTGCAGCTAAAAATAAAGTACAGTATGTACAGTAAATAAAAAAGAAGAATTCCTTACCTGTTGGACACTGAGAGGGTGCAAAGTCTAACTTTGAGTTGAGTTGGGATTTGAGGATGGGATCACTGTACTATCTGATGCAGCAGGAGAGGGTGAGTTGGCCTGGGAGGAGGGGGTAACCTCCATCTGGAATAATGATACAATCTGTACAGTACAGTACTGCTGTAAACACTTGTTGTTTCTAAAATTTATAACGACTGATAAAACCATTTAAACAAAAAAACTGAAATCAAAACCAGAATTCCATTCTGTTTTTGTACTTGCTTACAGTACCTGTCGCATCTGAAGAGGGTTCAGATGATTCAAGTGGAGAAACCTTCAAAAATTTCTTCAAGGGACTCTGGGTCATCTGCAAAAAACATGAGGCTAATTCTGGAATGACAATAAAAAAAAAATATTAGGTTATGAAACAGTACAGTAAAGTACTGTTTCATAACCTAATTTTTTTTTTATTGTCATTCCAGAATTGAGCCTCATGTTTGCAGATGACCCAGAGTCCCTTGAAGAAACTTTTGAAGGTTTCCTCCCACTTGAATCATCTGAACCCTCTTCAGATGCGACAGGTACTGTACAGCAGAGTACTAATACAGAATGGAATTCTTCACTTCTTTTTTTGTTTAAATGGTTTTATCAGTCGTTATAAATTTTAGAAACAACAAGTGTACTACAGCAGTACTGTACTGTACAGATTGTATCATTATTCCAGATCCAGAAGCTACCCCCTCCTCCCAGGCCAACTCACCCTCTCCTGCTGCATCAGATAGTACAGTGATCCCATCCTCAAACCCCAACTCAACTCACCAGACTTTGCACCCTCTCAGTGTCCACCAGGTAAGGAATTCTTCTTTTTTATTTACTGTACATACTGTACTTTATTTTTAGCTGCAGTACTACTGTATACAATTTTTTACTGTGTTATACATTTATTTACTGTGTTACAAAAGACTTACAGTACTGTACTGTACTGTACATGTACTTTATTACAGTACATTTACAGGTACAGTACAGTACTGTACTGGACTTCAAGCACTGTATTGTATCATTTTTATCTTATCATTCCAGACTTCCAGGAAGATTCCATCACTTAGCCAGCAGTTTCCAGCATGAAAATTTACAAAAAAAGATAAGGAAACATTCATTTTTTTTTCATTTGGTATATTGTACTGTATATGCTGCTGTACATATACATGGTATACAGTATTTAAAAAAATTTTATTTTTACTACAGTAGTACAGTATGTACTGTGCTGTATATACATTATTACTGAACATATAGTACTGTGTACATTACTGTACCGCACAGTACTAATTTTAATATTTTTATTACAGACTGCGTACCTGTTGTATAGAATTCATCGGCAACTACAGTATACAGTGTACAGTACTGTACTGTACTGAACTGTATAAGTGTTAAGTACTGCTGTACTGTACCACGTATTGCACATCTATATCTCCCACAACCAGTACAGTATATCTTTCAAAATCACTGAAATTAGGTTAGGAATTCTTCACTTTTAATTTTTATACATTGTATGTTGTTTTATAAAATACTTTCCTTTATATTTGCATACAGGACAGTACACTAGTACAGTATGTACTGTACTGTATACAGCCAGTCCCCAGTTTACGACGGGGTTCCATTTTTACTCCGCGTCGTAAACCGAAAAATCGTCGAAAATCGTCAAAAATCCTAAGAAAATCTTACTTTTAATGCTTTGGGTGTATTGAAAACGATGTAAACTACATTTTTATTGAGTTTTTCATCAAAAAACCTCCAAATTTTTATTATTCTGCCGTTTTGGAGCCATATTTCTTCTGTCGGATCGGCGTATGACGCATCGTAACCCCAGAACATGTGTCGTAAACCGGGAAATAATTTCTGATGAATATATTTGAAAAGCGTCATAACCTCGGAACGTCGTAAGCTGGACCCATCGTAAACTGGGGACTGCCTGTATACATTATTACTGTACATATAGTACTGTGTACATTACTGTACTACACAGTACTGTACCAATTTTAATATTTTTATTACAAACTGTGTACCTGTTGTACAGAATTCATTGGTAACTACAGTGTACAGTACTGTACTGTGCTGAACTGTATAAGTGTTAAGTACTGCTGTACTGTACCACGTAATGCACATCTCCATCTCCCACAACCAGTACAGTATATCTTTCAAAATCACTGAAATTAGGTTAGGAATTCTTCACTTTTAATTTTTATACATTTTATATTGTTTTATAAAATACTTTCCTTTATTTTTGCATACAGGACAGTACAGTAGTACAGTATATTGTGTACTATAGTATGCTGTACAGTACTAATACATGGTAAATTTTTACATTCCAGAATCCCCTGAAAATTGGCCATACCAACATTTTGCTGTAAGTACGGTGTGTACTGTACAGTACAGGGGTTATGAAACACAACAATTTCAAAACAACAAGTAAGGAAATATTCACTTTTTTTCATTTGGTATATTGTACATACACTACATGGTATATACTATAATAAAATGTATTTTTCTGTATGCAGGACAGTACAGTATGTACTGCTGTTGCTTTAATATTGTACTGTACCAGAGTTAATATTTTCATTACAGACTAATATGTACCTGCTGTACAGAATTCATCAGCAACTACAGTACTGTACAGTATATATACAAGTGTTAAGTACAGTACTGTACCCCATAATGCACATCTCCATCTCCCACAACCAGTATATACTGTAGTGTACATCTTTCAAAATCACTGAAATTAGGTAATGAATTCTCTACTTTTTTCATTTTTATACACTTTTTAGTTGTACAGTGCTACTGCACACATTTTTTTAACTGTGTTACAAAGACTTACAGTACTCTACTGTACTGTATTTATTACAATATGTTTACAGGTACAGTAATACTGCTGGACTTGAAGTATTGTATCATTTTTATCTTATCATTCCAGACTCCCATCCACAGGCAGATTCCACTTTTTAGCCAGTTTCCAGGGGATAGGTAGCATGAAAATTTACAAAAAGATAAGGAAACATTAACTTTTTTTTCATTTGGTATACTGTATATACTGCTGTACATATACTGTACATGGTACAGTATTTAACAAAATTATATATTTACTACAGTACAGTGTGTACTGTAGTTTATTACTGTACATATACTGTGTACATTACTGTACTGCACAGTACTAATTTAATATTTTCATTACAGACTGTGTACCTGCTGTACAGAATTCATCAGCAACTACAGTATACAGTGTACTGTACTGTACTGTACTGTGCACATCTCCATCACCCACAACCAGCACTGTACATCCTTCAAAATCACTGAAATTAGGTAAGGAATTCTTCACTTTTTTTCATTTTTATACGTTTTATATTGTTTTATAAAAAACTTTCCTATATACAGTAGTTGCTTACAGGACTGTACAGAAGTATAGTATATGTGTATAGTATACTGTACAGTACTAATACATAGTAAATTTTTACATTCCAGAATCCCCTGAAAATTGGCCACACCAACATTTTGCTGTAAGTACAGTGTGTACTGTACTGTACAGGGGTTATGAAGCACAACTATTTGAAAATAACAAGTAAGGAAATACTGCACTGTACAGTTTTGCTTTTGTTCACTTTGTATACTGTGCATACACTACATGGTAATACTGTATATAACAAAATGTAGAGAAGTACTGTACTGTACTGTGGTGTACTCTACAGTACTGTATATATTACATACTGTATACTGTGCAGTTCTAATTTTAACATTTTCATTACAGACTAATATGTTTACTTCACATTCTTCAGCAACAGTAAGTTATATAGTGACAACATGGAATGAAGATACGTACGTCTTGTAGAGGACACCCAGAAGGTTATAAGGTTAGTCTTTCATCATTTTACAGTACCGTATATTGTACTATAAAGTACTACTAAAGTAAATCCTATACAAGATATATAAAATATAGTTTTCTTTATGTTCGGTTGTCGGTGATTTTCAGTTGTCGTCGTGTCGCCCAGAACGGAACGCCGCCGATAACCGGGGACTGCCTGTAAGACGGAGTAGGACGACGAAGGGGAAGAATCTTGCCTTACATCCTTGTCATCGGAAGAGACTGGCAACAAAGAAGGGTCTTTTGACTTGGCAACAGCCAGGTTTTTCTTCAGGAAAGACATTAAGTCATCTAATCGTCGTTTAAAAGGAGCAAGCGAAGAATCCTAGAGTCGAAGAATGCACTGTCGCATGAGGCACAACTGGCACCAAGCGGTGTGCGGTATCACCTGACTCCCAGAAGTTGGCGTCGAGTGCTCAGTCAAACGAGATTGTCTACTGGGAGCCATCATCGCACATTTGGGAGGCGAAGGTCGTTTGGTTCTTCTAAGCGTTCAGCATTCAAGAATGAGCGATCCAAATAAGTGATGGACTCTGGACTGTCCCAGGTCGATGGAGTCGGATGAGCAGAAGATGTAGAGGGAGGCACTGCGAAACTGCAGGATGGCTGAGAGCTAACACTAGCCTTCTTGTATTTCTTGACAGGCGGAGGGGAGCTGTCTGCCAAAGGAGAGTGTCTCTTCAATGGTAGGGAGATGGAAGATCTACGCCACTGACGCTTCACGTCTGGCACAGAGTCCTCCAAATCCAACGACAGACAATGAACACTGAATGAGACGCCCTTCTAGTGGTGCTCTGTCATAGCCTGGGACCAGGCAACAGGCTCGACGGAGGGGGTGACTGTCCATGGGCAAATCCCACTGGTCTCCCTTGGACCTCCGGTATGTCATCTCCCCGGTGTGGGGGTGCAAGACAGGAAGGAACCTTCATGTAGGAGCACCAGTGGGATGGGCAGCCACCTCCTCAACACTTTGCACTGCACTGATATATTGCACATCACCTTTATCCATGAAAGCTCTAAAAGACGTACCCAACTCAATCACTGTGTTGGCCAAATATTCAAACTTTTTGTCGAACTTTGATTCAAGACTGGCAATGGTGTCACGATCGAAAGCATGGGAACCTGGAACAGGAGTACATGGAATAGGAGTAGGAGGGCTAAGGATTGGTGACGATACAGGAAACTTAGGAGAAGAGATAGAATTATCTTCTACAAGGTCTGCTACTTCTACCGGTTCTAAGCTGGCTTTATTTCCAGCCTAATAGCCGCTTTCCTCTTTCTGTCTTTATCCATTTTGTCTTAATGAGACGTAAAGACTTTCCACTGTTTATCGTCCCAATCTTTACATTCTAAACAAGTAATATCCCCATCACAAATTTGCCCTCTACACTTCACACATTTTGTGTGAAATTCATAGCAAGACTTCGCTAACCTAGTCTTGCAACCTTCAGTACAATACCTAACACTCAAAGAGCTAGAGTCAGACATTCTAAATTCACTTAAATATATTAACCTAGGCTAACCAACTGACTAAGATTCGCTACAATGAAACTTAAGTATTTCACCAAGACTGGAAAACCATCCAAAAAATGGTGAAGTAGGCCGTAATGAACCACCAATCTTACTCGGGAGCTGGCAGAAAACGAATTGAAGCTCTCTACCTAGTTGTTCCTCACAGTCCCCATTAGTGGGCGGGGCACATACCTACACCAAAACAAATGCTAGCGCTAGTGCGAATTTTGAATTTTTAGGCTGCCATAGGGTAGGAAGCTCATAGATATGTAATTAATTGGTCATTACTTATATAAGAATTCAGTTTAAGAGAAAGTTACAACTGAGAAAGCTTCTTAAACTTATGATTACATTCAAATAATAAATGCTTACATAAAATACAGTAAATGAACCAATTTTCTTGTCCAGCTTATGAACTACAGAACCAATTAACACATATGAACATGAAGGCATGGCACTCACTTCAATGGTCCTACTGTCATGAATCTTGAATCCCAGTAATCCAGCACTCTAACACGCTGTAATTTCACCACAGCCCTGGCTCAGAAATCCCAACATACACTAAATATTTTAGATCACCATGACAAAAGGGCAGAAATTATATCACTAAGCTGGTATTTGCTCACTTTATCAAAATACATTTCTCAAGTTTACCAAATACAACTCTGGAATAAAAAAATCAATATATATGTTAAAGGAGCCGATGTCAAACCTTGACAAAAGGGCCTTTTGGTCTTACCTGAGTTTGGTTGGTATCTTGTCATCGGCAGCAGAAAAGTTCCCTTCTCTCTCTCTCTCTCTCTCTCTCTCTCTCTCTCTCTCTCTCTCTCTCTCTCTCTCTCTCTCTCTCTCTCTCTCTCATTTATTTTATCTGTCTAAAGGTGTGTAAATCATATCCTAAACTACAAAAATAGAGTTTATTAAGTAAGCTTGATAACAAATCATGGAAAATGAATTAAGGAAGATAGATACTAAACCCATGGAGCATTACCCCAAAATAAAGGGGAAAATGATTGCATGTCACATATGATATGTGGAGATTATTTCCTGTCTCCCACCGTGTCTCTAAGCTAACCCTCATTTCATGGAAGTCTGTTACCCATAACTTTCAAAGTCATTTCTGTCACTGTTCTGTTAACGAAAAAATGACTGCTTTTCCCATCAGCCATTTTAAATGCTCACTTAACCCAGGGGTATATCTTCCCCAATCAATCATGGGTCCATTGAAACATTCCTGGGGGAAAACAGAACCGTCTCTATTAGACCCGAGTTTATAAACACACGAAAACACAAGAGATAAAATATTAGATAATGTCAAAAAGCACATTCACTAAATAATAATGGTAACACTTGTAAAGGTTAGTAAGTTTAAAGTTCAACACTTACATTCCGCAGAGGGAATTTCAGTTCCCTAGTGTCCCAAAACACATCCAGGTACTTTCGTTTCTTACAAAGGGATGAAAAACTCTCCACCAGAGCCCTTGCACCTTAGCAGTTTCTTAACGAACATATGCATGTTTCACACCCACGAATCTGATTACAGGCAGTCCCTGGTTTACGGCGGAGGTTCTGTTTTTACGCCGCATCGTAAACTGAAAAATCATCGAAAATCGTCAAAAAATCCTAAGAAAACCTTACTTTTAATGCTTTGGGTGTAATGAAAACAATGTCAACTGCATTTTTCTTGAGTTTTTCATAAAAAAAACCTCCAAATTTTTATTATTCTGCTGTTTTGGAGCCATATTTCTTCCGTTGGATCGGCATACAACGTGCTGTAACCCTGGAACATGTGTCATAAACCGGGAAATAATTTTTGATGAATATATTTGAAAAGCGTCGTAAGCCAGACCCGTTGTAAACCAGGGACTGCTTGTATATCCAGACCAAAAAGTTCCATGACTTGATGGAAACAGCACCCTGCGAATCATGTTTGGGTCATTGGTCATTCAGTCGCTGAATCTCACTTGCAATCTCACATGAATGGAATCTCCATGGTTTTGAACGGACGAACAGTGCTGAATCTCAAAAGTGACTGAACTCAAGGCACTGATTAAACACTGAAGACACATCTGCACAATACAGCAAGTGTTGGTATGTTACAAATTATCTCCATATATACTTAATGCTGTACAGTATATATACCACAGTAAGAATACATAAACATAAATATCCCAACAGCATCTCATCAAAGTAGAACCTCCTCTGGGCAACCCATAACATCAACAACTCTTGTTTTGGCAGGTAAGAAAAGTTGCTCAAGATGTGCAGCTGTACTGGAGTCCTGGGAAATGCTGTGTAAAATGATATTTTAATAATAAAATAAGGTTTGTTCATACTTACCTGGGAGATATATATATATAGCTGTATTTCTCCGAAATCCGACAGAATTTCAAAACTCATGGCACATGCAGTGTGGCCAGGTGGTTAGTACTCATTCCCGCCGCTGGGAGGCGGGAATCGGGAACCATTCCCATTTTCTATTCAGATTTTCTAGTGCCACTGTCTCAAGAGGGGGAGGCGGGTGGGCACTAAAAGTATATATATCTGCCAGGTAAGTATGAACAAACCTTATTTTATTATTAAAATATCATTTTGTTCATGACACTTACCTGCCAGATATATATATAGCTGAATCCCACCATTGGGAGGTGGGAAGAGACAGAATAGGATTTAGGAAACAAAAAATGTAGGCGAATGACGCCTTGGTTCCTTACCTGTTAGCATAGCTGACTTCGAGGTTATCTGTCACCCAAGCCTGCTTCTGCTTATCCAGAGTCTCCAGCAAGGTAGGGACCTATAAAGCTGGAGAGATCCAGATGACCTGTCCAAGGGGCGTGACCACAATAGGACTAGATCATGTTACCATACAGAGAGGAAGAAGGAGCAACGACCAACCACCTGACCGCCCTATCTAAGGTAATAAACCTAGCATAGGCTAAAAAATTGGGACGTCCATCTCAATGGCCACCCAACAACCAAAAATAAACAACAACAAGATTAAAAAATACTACCTAACCCCTAAAGGATAGGATGAGTATTGCCTTCTCCCAACATTGTGTCTGCGGAAACGTACGGTCCCAGCGAAGAGCAGTCTTCAAATGTCGTCTTCACATCCCACAAGTAATGCGAAGCGAACACTGAATTACTTCTCCAGAAGGTAGCACCAAGAATATCATTCAGAGACATATTCTTTGGAAAGCCACCGAAGTCGCGATAGCTCTAACTTCATGAGCTTTTTACTTTCAGAAGTCTCATATCACCTTCTAGGCAGGAGGAATGAGCCTCTCGAATAGTACTTCTTAAAAAGAATGCTAAGGCATTCTTGGACATGGGAAGATCAGGTCTCTTCACCGAACACCACAGATTGTCCGATGATCCTCTAGTTTCCTTGGTCTTGGCTAAGTAGAACTTGAGAGCCCTGACAGGACACAAGACTCTTTCTGACTCTTGCCCAAGTATCTCCGTCAAACCTTTGATCTCAAAAGATTTGGGCCAAGGGTTTGAAGGATTTTCATTCTTGGCTAAGAACAAAGGATTTAGGAGCATACAGCATTAGGACCCTAAAGCCAATATGTTTGCTAATTGCTTGCACTTCACTAATCCTCTTAGCTGTCGCCAGAGCCGTTAGGAAGACAGCTTTCCTCGTCACGTTCTTGAGGGAAGCCGAAGACAGAGGTTCAAAAGTACTAGACATAAGAAACTTCAGGACAACATCCAGATTCCAAGAAGGTGTCCTGAGTTGAGGAATTTTGACAGTCTCGAAGGATCTCAGTAGATCGTGAAGATCCTTGTTGTCGCACAAGTTCAGGCCTCTGTGCCTAAAACTGCCGATAACATACTTCTATAACCCTTAATAGTCGAGACTGCCAGTTTATTCTTATGCCTAAGATAAAAAGGAAGTCAGCTATTTGTGGTACAGAGGTCGTGGTCGAGGAAACTCCTTTACTCCTGCACCATCTCCTAAAAACAGACCACTTGTACTGGTAGACCGCATTCGAAGAAGGTCTCCTGGCATTGGCGATGGCCTTTGCCACAGCTCTCGAAAAGCCTCTTGCTCTGGCCAACTTTGAGATAGTCTGAACGCAGTCAGACTCAGAGCGGAGAGGTTTTGGTGGAACCTTTCGAAATGCGGCTGCTTGAGAAGGTCCACCCTCAATGGAAGCGTTCTTGGAAAGTCCACTAGGAAGGACAGGGTCTCTGGGAACCAATCCGCTGCTGGCCAGAAGGGGGCTATTAAAGTCATCCTTGCTCCTTCTGACGTTGCAAACTTCCTTATCACTTCTCCCAGGATCTTGAAGGGAGGGAAAGCGTAAAGGTCGAGGCCTTTCCAGTCCCAGAGGAGGGCGTCTATGGCTAACGCTCCTGGGTCTAGGACAGGAGAGCAATAAAGGGGGAGTCTTGCCGTCCTGGACGTGGCAAAGAGGTCCACTAGAGGACGTCCCCATATTCTCCACAACTCTAAACATACCTCCTTGTGAAGAGTCCACTCGGTCGGTAGCAGCTGATTTTGCCGACTGAGAAGGTCTGCTCGGATATTCTCCACTCCCGCAATGAACCTCGTGAGAATAGTGACCCTTCGAGCATGAGTCCAGAGCAGGATCTCCCTCGCTAGGATGAACAGGGAACGAGATCGAGTACCCCCCTGTTTTTTGAGGTACGCTAGAGCTGTGGTATTGTCCGAATTGACTTGGACAATTCTGCCTGCAACTTGGGCTTCGAAGAATTGAAGAGCCAGAAAGATAGCACCCAATTCCTTGAGATTTATGTGCCAGGACACCTGTTCCCCTCTCCAGGTGCCTGACACTTCCTCCCCTCCTAGTGTTGCTCCCCATCCTTCCCTGGACGCGTCGGAAAACAACACTAGGTCGGGGCTCTGAAGACGAAGAGAAACCCCTTCTGCAAGCTTTAAGGGGTCGAACCACCACTTCAGATGATCCTTGATAAAAGGAGATATCGTCAAAATCTCTTCCAGATTCTCCTTTTCCTCCAGTTCTCCGCCAAGAAAAACTGGAGTGGTCTGAGATGGAGCCTCCCAGGGAAACAAACTTCTCCAGCGAGGAAATGGTCCCCAGCAAACTCATCCATTCCCTCACCGAGCATGTTTCTTTCCCTAGAAAGGACGAAACTTTTCTTAAGCAAAGCAGTTGCCGTTCTCGGGATGGAAAAGCTCGAAAAGCCACTGAATCCATCTGAATCCCCAGATAGACGATGGACTGCGTCGGGATCAGATGGGACTTTTCTTGGTTCACAAGAAGTCCCAGGGACTTCGTCAAATTCAGCGTCAAAGTCAGGTCCTCCAGACACTTCTCCCGAGAAGAGGCTCGTTTGAGCCAATCGTCTAGGTAGAACGACACACGAACACCCGCCAGGTGGAGCCACCTCGCAACGTTTTTCATGATCACCGTGAAGATCATGGGAGCGGTGCACAAACCGAAGCAGAGAGCTCTGAACTGGAAGACTCGTCCCCCCAGCACAAATCTCAGGTACTTCCTTGATTGAGGATGAATGGGAACATGGAAGTACGCATCCTGTAAGTCCAGAGAGACCATCCAGTCCCCTGGTCTTAAAGCCCCTAGAACCGACTGGGGCGTTTCCATCTTGAATCTTTCCTTCGAAATAAAGCGATTCAAGACGCTTACATCTAAGACCGGTCTCCACTCTCCCGACTGTTTCGGGACTAAGAAAAGCCTGTTGTAGAACCCCGGAGAATCCAACTTCAGAACTTGTTCCACGGCTCTCTTCTCTAACAACTGCTCCAGGAGGTCCAAAAGAATCTGTTGCTTCTCTCGGTGGTAAGACGGCGACAGATCCCTGGGCGACGTGCAAAGGGGTGGAAACATGAGAAAGGGGATCTTGTAACCCTTCTCTATGACAGTTAGTGACCATGCGTCCGCCCCTTTCGTTCTCCAGGCTCCCGCAAAATAAAGAAGCCTGGCTCCTACAGGTGTCTGGAGGTGAAAGAAGTCACTTTTTTCCCCTAGGTTTAGAGGGGGCCGCTCCTCTGGTGAAACCTCTTCCTCGCGGAGACGATCTAGAGGAAGAAGTTCCTCCGCGAAAGGGCTTCTTCTTCCTGGAGGACAAAACTGAAGCAGAAGAAGAAGAAGGAGCTGGAGGACGTCTAGAAGAATGAGCCAACAGATCTTGCGTGGCCTTCTCCTTAAGACTTGCGGAAATGTCCCGAATCAAAGACTGGGGGAACAGATGATTAGACAAAGGGGCGAACAATAACTCTGCCCTTTGCGAAGGAGAGACAGACTTAGCTGTGAAGTCGCAAAACAAGGCCCTCTTCTTTAAGAGGCCCGTACCAAAGTGAGACGCCAGTTCTTCAGATCCATCCCTAACTGCCTTGTCCATACAGTTAAGGACGCTAGAGAGCTCCCCCAGGGTAATAGAATCCGAGCTTCGAAGCTTAAGATCTAAGGCTCCCAAGCACCAGTCCAAAAAATTAAACACCTCCATGGTGCGGAAGAGACCTTTGAGATGATGGTCGGTCTCTGACAAGGTCCAAGAAACCTTAGCAGTAGGCAGATGAGACCTTCTGGAAGCGTCGACAAGACTGGTGAAATCCCCCTTGAGAAGAGGAAGGAACTCTAGGGCTGAGATCTTCTCCCTGTCTCATACCACATACCAGCCTTGCCTGAAAGCTTAGACGGAGGCACAGCGAAAGAGGTCTTGCCATGGGACTTCCGTTCCTCCATCCACACGTTGACTTTCTTGAAAGCCCTCTTGGTCGCCAACGAAGAAGTCATCTTCAAAAACCCTGGCGCTCTCCTAGCTTTGGAAGAAGCTAACTGAGAAGGAGGAGAGAGAGAGCCGAAGGTTTAAACTTGTCCCCGAACAAGTCTTTAAGCAAGCCGGTCAAAACTTGATAATCGGAAGAAGAGGAAGCAGACGAGAGCTCGACGTCAGCAGGATCCGACCGCCAGAAACCTCTCCGCCACAGCCGGAGAAGCAACCGAGTCACCCAACACTTTAGGGAACGAAGGCCTTGAGGTCCGATACGAAGAAGAGATCTTCTTTTCTCAGACGAAAGAGAATGCTCCGTAACGTCCTGAAGAGCAAAAGGAAGCGTCCTGAGGAGCGTCCTGGAGAGCGTCCTGAAGAGCGTCGACACTGGCGGGACGCCCAAAAACCGGAAGAGCGTCCTGTCGAGCGTCCTGCACAGAAGCGTCCTGAAGAGCGGCTACGGCGTCCTCGGGAAGAAGCTCGCGGCGTCATGTTGACGAGCGTCACGACGAGGAACAAGAGAGCTAACAGGGCGAAAAGGCGACGACACAGGCGAAGGAGACGATGAAAAGGAGCAGGAGAAGGAGACTTCCTTGATCTTTTGACAGGCAAAGTCAAGTCCTTGCGACGACGAGGAGCAGAGTCCTTCTCTGCAATAAGAGAAGACAACTGCCGCTGCATCTCCAACAAAATCTTCTTAGAAGGAGAAGAATCATGTCTGGGAGGAGAGACAATCCTATGGGAAGACGATGGGCGAGGGGACGCCTTCTTCTTCCTCACAGGAGCAAGAAAGGTTCTCTCCTTAGAGCGGCTGGGGCGCTCCGAAACATCCTCATCAGACGAAATCCTAGTCCTCTTCTGCGGTGGAAAAGCTTCAAAATAACTAGCCGACGAAGAAGACTGACGAGAAGCGTCCTCTTGAACACAGCTCCTCTTGAGAGGACGAGAGTCCTTACGAGAATTCCACCCCTTGCGAGGGGAGGACGCCTCGGAGGACGAAAAGCAGTCCTTGAGAATGCGCGCCGAAGCACGATCTCTGGCAGCCTGGGAAGCGACAACAGGACCTGCTGAAGGGACGTCAGATCGGTGGGAAGCCCCCGTAACCTTCTTGCGGCTTTCGACATGCCTTCTCCCTGAGTCCTGGGAGTCTGACAGCGGTCCAGGCCTAGAAGCATTATGGGGCCGATCTGACGCCCCCTCCACAACACTGGGGGGAGCACTACACTTCACAGCACTTTGGAGAGATGTCACTTTGTTCTCGAGCGCACGGATAGAACTCATGATCTGCGCCAGGGCCGAACCCTCCACAGACACAACATCAGGGCCCGAAGGCAAAACCACAGGGACAGGTGCAACATCAACTACGTTAGGATTATCAGGAGAGGAAATAACCTGACTCTTGCACACACTCCTGGAGGAAGACCTCCTAACCCTGTCACGCTCCAACTTGCAAACATACGAATCATAAGACTTCCAGCTCGCATCCGATAAAGGTTCACACTCCTTACATCGATCATCTATAAGACAAACATGCCCCCTACACCTCAAACAAACCGAGTGAGGGTCTACCGAAGCTTTCGGTAGCCTCACCTTACAATCACTCATGCAACATACACGGAAACTAGCAGAACTAGAACCAGACATATTTAAAGAGAGGTCATAAGCAAAATCCACAACAGTCCAGAAAAAGCATGTGCCAATCCACAGTCCAAGAATCAAAACCAAAAGTCAAGAGAATACTTAAGTGGGAATAAGCAAGTTAACGAAATCCAGAGGCGGAGGTACTGTAACAGATGTTAACAGTACCGGCGACAGAGAAAATCTGAATAGAAAATGGGAATGGTTCCCGATTCCCGCCTCCCAGCGGCGGGAATGAGTACTAACCACCTGGCCACACTGCGTGTGCCGCGAGTTTTGAAATTCTGTCGGATTTCAGAGAAATACAGCTATATATATATCTGGCAGGTAAGTGTCATGAACAAAACAGTAGTTGTATTTTGGGCTAGATTTATTATTATCGAAAGAGTTAAATATATATAATGATAATTATCATACAAATGATACACTCTGGTCAACCAAATACTGTAAGCTATACAAATATACTGTATTTCACAAAATACTGTACAGACTTAATGAAATCAAAATATCCAAGTATAGCAAATACCCCCTTCAGTAAAATATCTATGGACAAATAAAGATTTATACTGTCCAATAACAATTACTTGTGACACATTTAGTCTGAGATTACATTTGTTCTTCATCTGGCAATAAAATTACCAATCTGTGTACAGACCTACCTGTGATCTTGTCCATATTGCCACCATTTCCCTTTCCTTGCTTTATTATCTTGTATGTTTAGTTTCTCACTTTTGCCCATTTGCAGTGTATACACTGGTTTTATTATGTGGACAGTTGTTTAGTCCTGAGGTCATCCAAGACTCTTTTGCTTGAGGACAGAGTCCTACTCTTTTTGGCCAAGATGGGGAGGACTACTCAAGGATGGATCTCTCACCCAAGTAGCAGAAAAGTTATGTGCCTGGTATGCTTATAAGCTCAGCAAACTTAGGGAGATATTGGTGCTGGTTTCTGTTGTGATAGGAACAAGCAAGTCAGCTTTGGCAGGTTGTCTTTGGTTACATGTTGTCTCAGAGAAACTCATTTTTCAAACAGGCAGGTCACCCTGCTCGCACTTCAGTGATGGTGAGACATCATTGAGGAGCGCCAAGCAACCATCCCTCTTATTTTGTGCCAAGAACACTGAGGTGCTTGTGTGGCGTTTTGATGATAAAACCCCTTAGTAAGAGTTTCACTGAACTCTTCTCCAGAAATGCATGTTTTTAGATGCATCAAATGAGGGCTAGGGCATTCCTGAGGATTCGTTTGTGTAGGGTGTGTGGCCATGGGACAAACATCATCTGCATATCAGTGTTATGGAAATGCTGGGAGCATTGCTATATCTGCAGGTTTCTGTAACAGTTGATAGGTCACTTGGTAGTGCTGTTAGCAACAATGCAACCACAGTAGCATACTCCAAGAAAAAGAGGAAGGTCTTGCTCCTGCTTTGTTAGATAGCATATGCAGATGTATAAGGGGTCAGTTTGCCACACCAAGTTGTATGCCTGGGTGGAACATTCTGGCAAGTTTGTCCACTCACTAGGGTTAGGTTGTAGAAACGAAGGGGTCCTTTCTTCCCCTAATAGTGGAAAAAAAAGTTCGAACTTGAGGTTTTCTCCTGTGCTCGACCCCTTTGCTTCGAGACTACACAGAGAGTTCCCAATATTCTGTTCTCCCATTCCAATCCCTGGAGCAGTGATGGAAGATTTATGCCAGTATCAGTGTGGCAATCTAGAAGTTTACATTTTCCACCATTTAACCTGTTTTTTCTCAGTGGGTGATCAACAATTTTGATCACCATGGATTTCAAGAAGAACCTGGCTACTCCTAGTTGGCCAATAATCAAGTGGCATTCAGTGCTGCTGAATCCCCTGGCTAGGGGTTTCCCTCAGGTTGGAGTGTGTTTAGAAGATTGTGGACCTCCTTGTTCACTTTCACTGAGACAAGCTCCTTTCAGTCTGCTGTAAGGCTTTTGCTTGACTGCATGCCACATTTCAGACTGAAGAGCTTGAATTTCCCCACCTTGCATGAAAAGTTGCGTACAGGTAAAGTTTTGTTGTGTCAAGTGAAAAGTGGACCTGTACTTTGAAATCTAGTCCAAGTGTCTCACAAGCCCTTGGATGCAGCCTCACCCAAGAGATCACTCTCAAGACTGCCATTTTATTAGCTCAAGTCTTGGTAAAGCATTGCAAGAGTCTCCTGGCATCTTGTCTGGTCCTCATATGAATGGGGTCTCTCTCTTTCTTCTGTCATGAGTTTTTCTCAGAATCCCCAGATTTGTCAGTTCCTGAAGGGAGATTCAAGAGGTTTTTCGACCCCTTCCACAAACACTTTGTAGGTAGTTATCCTGACAAAATGTTTCTTATGCCTGATGGGAGCCCAAAGATACTACCTGAAAGGACTCATGCTCTTAGTCCAGAGCATCAGCACCCTTTTTCAGTTTTTCTGGCAAGCTTAAGAAGGTGATGTCTGGAAACACCCTTCCTCACTGGCTTCCACAGGTACCTAACAAGCTTAAGACTCCTCTTAGGGGGATGTTACATTACTCATGTAAGAACCCATGGCATCAGGGTGTAGGACTGCTCTGACTGCCCCTAAGTGTCTTGGAGGAAATTTTTGGTTTTTCTGGGCAGTGAGAGCTGGTGTCTAGTGTTGGGGGACATCTCTTACCTCATTATGCTGGAGGTACATCACCCACATGTCCCTAGATACCTTATGGACCTGTGGTGGTTACTCAAGTTGTGTAGGCACCCAGCTCCATTTGCGCAAACAAGTATGTACCCAAGACTTTCGCTTTGTATAAGTATGGGGTTAAAAATGCAGTAACTGGTATCTTTACTTCCTTCACATAATCATAGCATAGCTCCTAAGATGCATCTCCCTCTGCTCTTATTTTTAATAAGAGGGGTCGGGGGGAGCATGGTAGAACTACATTCCGGACCCATTACATGGTACAGTATTAGCCAGAATTAGATCCCTTCTGACTTGAATTCCCTTATGAGTGTTTTTCATTAGTGACCTCTCACTCGTGCCCAAGAGCCTACCACTCTGTCATCCTATATGCCATATTGAGTAGGTTACAGAAGTCATCGCATCCCCTGCTTGCATACATGACTGGGAGCATGACATTTACAAGTAGGATTAATGACAGTCAGTTGTCAGAGACACCCTCCCATCTCAAGAGTATGTATTAAAGCCCATCTCAGTATTTTACCCTTCACTGTTACTATCTGTTTTGAAAACCCTAACACCATTAACCTATCTTGACAAAGAGAATCATAACAACCATTTCTTTTCCTGTCGCTGTTTACGGACTGCAGTACTCTGGTTGTTTTGCACTTTGCTGACAATGTATAGTGAAGAACTGATAATTGGCTTACTATCTATTTGAACCTTAGTATATAATTACCAAAAAAAGTAAATTGCCAAGAATAATAAAAGACACAATTATAAATATGCATCATGACTAATAATATCAAAATTATGTTTACTTGATAAGGTTATATGTAGCATTGGTGAGAAGACAGACCAGTGTTTCCAGATAGCTGCAGCATGATAATAATATTATAAATATATTCTTTTATAGACTTATTGGTCTTGCCCAGTGATTTGTTCTTGAATGAAAGGTGATAATAGGGCCAAGGTAAAGTTAAAGTTAAACAGTCAAATGTGGAATGTGTTGGAATGTGTGACTAGCCAACATGTGATCTGATTTTGAAAGCGATAAGAATGTAACTTTTAGAGAGTAAGGGATCTTTTTGGAGTGGTATACTTAGCCTTAGCTGAGGTATATATGCAGTCTTCAAATACTCTTTTATCCATTGGTCGTTTTATTGATGATTCCTTTATGGAAGATTTCCTTGAAGTATCTACTTGTGAAGAATGTTTTCATATTGATATTTATTTCCCAGGAAGACTTATAGACCACACATAACAGTTCTTGTGAATTTTTTAAGCCCTCAAGAATAAAACTGACACAGGTAAGCCATATATATTTCATCTAGTGATACTTCACCCTTGAAGTTCTCAGGGTTGGTATACCAAATGAAAATCAAAACATTAAAAACCAAATAATTTCAGCTGAGTCTACTTCAGTCCTGAAATGCTAAGGGTTTAAGAAGTATATAAAACAAAATTAATAGACGAGATCCATATATTTCAGCTGACACTACTTTATCCCTGAGGTGTCCATGTCTGAAGTAGTCGATAAAAACAAGATTAAGACTAGAAACAACATTTCAGTCAATATGACTTCAGATCTAAGTGTTTGAGGCTGAAGTAGCCCATAGACATGACATTAACAGTCTGTAGGAAGGATGACAAGGCCCCCAGCAATAAGTCAAAAGTGCAGGATCCCTCTTGAGACCAGAATTGTTCTCCCAGTAGGTCTCCGAGCTCTCACATCCACGTCTCATGTACAGCATTGAGAGGCCTTGACGGTCAGGTAACATTCCACGCCCTTCATCTTCGCGTCATTGTTCATGTTCATGTACCCCTAGAAGTGACCATGATAAGTATTCTCGCTCACATGGGGGTGACCGTGATATGTGGTCTTGTTCACACCGCTGTGACCAAACTACGTTACACGAGTCCTACATGGCCTCATAACAAATCGCGACACACATATCATGGTCAGTGCTCTTGTTCACACATCTGTGACTGTGATTTGTGCTCTCGTTCACAAGTCTGTGACCATGATTCACGCTCTCGTTTGCACATGCATGACCGAACTTTATTAAACAGGAGTCCTTCACAGCCTCGTAACCTATCACGACACTCATTATCTCATCGTAATTCTCGTTCCCATTCGCATGGACAGGATCAAGACAAGGTTTCATCATGTTATACGGGCCTACAGGCCCCCAAGAAAGTCTTAGGCCCCCGTACGAGTCTACACTTCAGTAATAAATCAGGATGTTTTGACTTCTCCTGACTTAGCCGAGAGGCCGGATCATGACTCTCACAGCCAGGGTGTGGAGGATGCAGACCATCAAGAATTTTTGACTACTTATGCTGAAGTAGTTCATTTAATTCGTGGTTGTAATGACTTAGCTGAGGAGACTGTGGCAACCAATTCAATTTATCTTCGGATATCGAAGCCTTGCTGGGGCCTAAGAAAGAGGCAAAGACATCTCTGGAGTTACCATGCTCCAAACATGGTGGCAGAATTCTTAAACAAGTGAATTCTCTTATCTCAGGCCAGGATAATTCTTTGTGTTCCAGTAGATCTTATCAAGTTGCTATCTCCACCTCTTCCCCGGCATAAATGTTTTTCGCAACTTCAATGGTTGCATTGCAGCCTAGGCAAGTTGACCCAGACTTAGTTTGTTTAAGCACAGGAGTATCTAGACCAAGTCAAAGCAGAGGGCCCACCCTTCACCTTTCAAGAAGCTGCTACCTTGGAGCCAGCTGCTTCATCAGCCACAGGTCAACGGCAGTGGCAAAGATCTCTTCAACTGCTATGGGCACCTTTTAAGACAGTGCCTCCTTTATTAGGTTGTTGCAGTCTGGTGGGAGGACCATCTTTTACTTGGCCAATTTAACAGCTAACATGTCAGTACTGATTCAGTCTTAGCCTTAAGGAATGGAGATATATTAAGTTCATTGTCTCTCTTTCCTAAGGACCAGCTAGATTCTGCAGTTGATAGACGTCGAGTGAATAATAATGACCGGCTAGTGCATCAAGCTGTCTCAAAATCATCTGTTCCTTCTCATGCTGTCACTTCTAAACCCAGACCTCAAACATCTTATTTCTCCCCTAAGGAATCTTAAGTATCGACAGGTCTGCACAGGGCTTGTCAACCATCTCCAACCAAGAAAACTCGGCAGCAGCGACCCTTTCAGGTCCTGTCTTCCAGATCTGGAAGAGGAGGCAGAGACAGGGGCAGGGGAGTACGATAGAGAGGGCACCCCTCCCCACTTGCTGCCATTGGTGTGGGGGGGGGTTGTGCCTGGTGAGCCATTGGGTAACTTGGCAGCGGTTTGGGACAGAAACCTGGCTAGTAGGTGCCCTATGGGTGGGGCGTCTAACCCCCTTTGAGTTTTCTCCCCCACTCTCTGAGTGTCTACTTCACCAATCGACTTACTCTCAAGGTTCAACGAAGTAGCTAACCCTCCAAGAAGAAGTGAGGAAAATGGTGGAAAAAGGAGCCATAGAGATTGTAAAGGACCTATCCCCAGGATTTTACATCTGTGTCTTTCTGGTTCCCAAAGCAACAGGCAATTGGAGACCAGTAGTAGACCTGTCGACTCTCAACCTTTTCATCAGGAAGACATGGTTCAGAATGGAAACTCCTCACATAGTTCTTCAGGGTATGAACGATTTCATGCTCGCAATAGGTCTAAAGGATGCATATTTCCAGATTCCAATCCATCAATCTTCCTGGAAGTTTCTTCGCTTCAGTCTGGGAGAGATAGTTTACCTATTCAAGGTTCTTTGCTTCAGCCTTTCAACCACTCAACAAGTCTTCACCAGAGTGTTCACCCTAGTTTCAACATGGGCTCATTCTCAAGGAATATGGATCTTAAGATACTGATATCTCAACGACTGGCTAGTCCTGGCAAGTTCTCAAGTAAAGCTATTCCAAAACAGGGACTGTCTACTCCAATTTTGTCATGGCTTAGGCATCATGATAAGTTTGGAAAAGTCATATCTCACACTCAGTCAAAGAATTCGTTACCTGGGCATGCTGATAGACATGACAGCAGCAAGAGCATTCCTGTCAGACCAACAACTAGAGAAGTTCAGGAACGTTGCCCAGTTCATCCTGTCCAAACAGAAGCAACCCGCTTGTTAGTGGCAAGTCATTCTAGGTTACCTGTCCTTGGAAAAGCTAGTTCCTCATGGTCATCTCCACATTCGATCTCTCCAATGGAGACTAAAGGAGTTTTGGTCCCCTGAAAGGGAACCTCCCTTGTTCCAAGTTCCTCTCTCAGGAGAAGTGAGGAAGGACTTAGCTTGGTGGCTGGATGACAGAAACTTGACCATGGGAGTGCCTCTTCATTCTCCCCCTCCAGAGAGTCTTCCGTTCACGGATGCCTTGTACGAGGGTTGGGGAGCACACCTGGAAGATCTCTTAACATCAGAGGTGTGGGATCACCAAGACAAATGGCTCCATATCAACATCTTGGAGCTGAAAGCAGCCTTCTTAGCACTTCAGGAATTTCAAGAAAGGGTAACGGGGCACTCCGTGGTCCTAATGTCCGAAAACACTACAGTGGTAGTTTATGTCAACAAACAAGGGCTAGTGTCTTGTCATCTTCACAACTTGACAGTACAAGTTGTACCAGTGGGCGGTCTCTCACTTGATGGTTCTCTCAGCTAGATACATCCCAGGCAAGAGGAACATGGTGGCGGACAAGCTTAGTCGCCGGGGTCAGATTCTGGGAACAGAGTGTCACTGCATCAGGAAGTGGCGGAAAGGCTTTTTCATCTATGGGGAAGGCCATCAATAGACCTGTTTGCCACCAGACACAACAAAAAACTAGAGGTATTTTGTTTGGTTGTTCCAGATCCCTGGGCCATGGCAGAGGACGCCCTTCAACATCCTTGGGATAATCTGGATGTATACACCTTTCCCCCCTTTTGCTTAATCCACCAAGTTATCAACAGAGTGATGGTTTCTCAGAACCTCAGGATGACTCTTGTAACTCCCTTGTGGCTGCATGCAGAATGGTACCCTGATCTTCTAGCCTACTGACAGAAACACCAAGAGAGATTCCTCCTTGGCACAACCTTCTATGCCAACTGTATGTGTAGAGATTTCACAAGTTGGTAGGGCCCCTGTCTCTTCACGGTTGGAGACTATCCAGTATCTCCTGTGAGCGAGAGGCTTTTCTCACAGAGCAGCATCAGAAATGTCTGGTTACCTGAGGTATCTCAGACCAGGTCAAGTGGGCAGTCTACTGTGATTTGTGTCAACAAGTAAGTAGTAGACTTCCTCATTTTCCTCTGCAGGGAGAAACTTCTCTCAGTGTCAGCCATCAAGGGCTATAAGGCTGCTCTAGGTTTAATTCTACATTTGAAGGCTGTAGACCTTTCTTCTTTGTGGGAAATTTCTATGCTTCTCAGGAGTTTTGAGTAGTCCTGTTCCCTGAGAGATCTTAGGCCTCCTAATTGGGACCTAACACTGGTGCTTAGCAGTCTCACATGTAGTCCATACGAACCCTTAAGGACTTCATCAGATAGGAATTTAACCCTCATTACGGTTTTCCTTTTAGCCTTGGCCTCATCAAAGAGAGTTAGGTAACTACACGGAATCTCTTTTGATGTTAAACACAGGAGGGGTTGGGGGTCGGTAGCCTTCGAATTTTTCCCGGAATTCGTAGCTAAGACTCAAAATCCCTCGGTTCACAATGACAGATTCGAGTCTTTTTCTAGCCCTTCCCTTGGGGATTTTGTTGGTAACAACGCTGATGAATTACTTTTATGTCCCGTTAGGGCATTGCATAACTATCTAAAAGGGACTGGACATCTCAGACAGGGTTTTCTAAGACTTTTTGTTAGTATAGGCCAGAACAAGAAGGAAGTGTCCAAGAAAACTATCTCCTTTTGGCTACAAGAAGTAATCAAGCAAGCCTATACTTCTTCACATTCAGATGCCAATTCAGTGCATGCAAGAGCACATGATTTTGAGGGTCTAGGCCCTTCCATCGCTTGCAAAAAGAACTTGTCGGTTCAAAAGATTTTAAAGGCTGGTACATGGCTTTGCCAAACCACCTTCACATCCTTCTATCTGTGGGACATTGCCCACAGGTCCTTGGACACTTTTTCCTTGGGTCCGGTGGTGGCTGCTCAATAAGGTGTGTAGCTCATCCAGTGCCCAAAGCAGGACAGTTTGTATCTTTCCTAAGATGTTGGTTATGAAAGTGAGAGTGAATGGGATGATTGGTCTTCTTCCTTTTCTCCTCTACTGGCAGGCAGTGGAGAGAATTTATCCATCATGTGCTGGAACTGGTCAAATACAGGTGAAAGAGCCCCATTCCATTGGTTTTTTTATTGTCCCTACATAATACAAACTATATATGGAAGCAAGTCCCTTCCTGTCTCTTACAAGGGGAGAGAGGAAATGGCAACCAAACAAGGTCGGTGGCTAACATAGATTTGTTTGTATCTGACAGTTAAGGTTCCATGTTTTCCTACAAGACAATGTAACAGAGTTCACATTGTCTCTTAACCCAGATGTCTGGCTGACAAGTAACCTTTTACTTTACATATCAAAAGCATATGTCTCCTTCCTATGTCCTATTTTGGCCAGGGAGTGAGTCCAGGTGTCCTGAACCTTCAGTCAATTCTGAGGCTCTCTCTATCCTCCCTCCAAGAGTAAGTCTCCCTTACATTAAGACCAAAGGTTTGTTCTGTATATGAATAAATATCAAATTTTAAATCAATTTGTATTTTTCATAACTAACAAACCTGCAGTCTTAATGTATATGGCCATCCCCACACCTATTTACTTTCAACTAAACGAACTTTCAAAGATAGCTGGGATCCGTTAAGCTCGTAAATTCAACTTTTGTTTGCCATCTTGGCTGGTCCAGCCACCAAAATCCTTGTAAGTTTTTTTGGTTGTGAGTGCCTGCCTTGACTTATTTACATATTAAGACTGCCAGGTTTGTTAAACTGAAAAGCACAAATTGATTTAAACTTTGTCCCAGTTTTTCTCCTGTTACATCTTTTAAACCTTTCATCTCAGTATCTCTTTCATTTGTGCATTTTATGATGAAATATTTACCTAAATTTTACATTAAAATTTTTGGCTACTCATGAAGAGAGTGCACCCACTGATGGGAGGTCCTGGTGTTAAAAAGTGTACAAGCAATCTCAATGGAAACTAAAGTTTTGCTATAATAAATTAATGTTTTTAAAGAAAATAAACTTTATAATTTGATTTTGCCATGAATTTGATTATCTGGTCTTGTTTTTTTAAGAACAAAGATTATCTATTCTTTTGATTTTTATTTTATAGTTTTGCAAATTTACAGTCAACAATTATAAGTAGAAGAATGGCCTCATTTAGAAGAAATGGAAAACTTTTGGGTATCTGGATGGAACACCAGAGACAAAGGTCTGTATAAATCAGTCAATCATGCTGATTCAGGAAGAGGCTAAAAGCCTTTTTGATGACTTGAATTTTAAGGCTGGCAAAAGTTCTAAAGATAAAACATTTGCTGCCAATCAAAATGGTTTCATTAAATCAAAAAAGAGCCAATTTGCATCATGTAATCCATCCTTTAGTATTGTCAGTTGAGCCAACATAAGTTCTTATTTCATTGTTAAGACATATTAAATCATAGATAAGGGATTAACCCCTCAGCAAATTTTAATATACATGAGAAATATCTTTTCTGAAAAAAATATGCCAAACAGAAAGGGTTTTTGTAGCCTTTGTTGATGATAGTCAATTCCTCCGGATTTAAGGCATTGTATGACATACAATCATTGATTGCTAATTTCTCATCTGTGTTTAGGAGACATGATGAAACTATCGTGTCATCAGTGTATTCAAACCCACGGGCACTATACAATATCACAAAAAACTCTGCCTGTAATCTGGATGGCCTATGATTGCCTTGGGTTTAAAATTGCTGTATTTGAGGACTGGTTTTGGTATCACTTTATCCCCAAAGTTAAACTCAATATTCTCTTGTGAGAATAACATTGAATAAGATTCCATTTAAGATTTCTTAATTTTGGTACAATTCCCTTAATTTCACCCAAGGCATTTAGATTTTTTCCATCCGGATGTTCAAATTTACCACCTAACACAGCCATCAGCATATTGAACCATGGATCAAGTGTAATAATTTAATTTTTTACTCAAAATAATCACTTATATTAGTGTTTTCTTGAAATATATAGTATATCCTGCTGTCTTCTCTCTAAGATATCTGATAAAAATGAAGAAGATAAATGACAAGCTCACAAGACCTTATTAACTTTAAGGGTTACAACATTTACAGTTGTGTAAAGAACATCAATGCTGCACGGCATGAAGTGAGATCAACATGAATGGAATATGGAAGGCCTTATGCCCTTAGTTTGTGAATGACTTCAGAGGATTTAATTAAGAAGAGGAGGAAATGGGAATCGATAACAGTCTCGTTGGCATAAATGAAAAGTTAAACCTTGACATAGGGGAAGAGGAACTTCAAGAGCTGTTTGACAGTCATTCAGAAGAGTTGACGAATGAGGACTTGATGGAACTGGAAGAACAACAAAAAACACAACTGGAAGAACAGCAAAAAACAGAAGAACATGAAGAAGAACTTGTTCCCATAAAGAAGTTAGAAACAAAATTGATAAAATGATCAAAGAAATCCTTGCTGAAGAAAGCACTGATGACCTGCCATCCCTGTATTAGTTCCACACTGCCCTCTCCCTCTCATCATCGATCACCAGTTTCAAAGGTAAGAAGACTGTACATTTACTTTACATTTACTGTATTATCATAATTTGTTCAATGTTAGGTCTTATATATCACTTGTATTAATGAAACAATGTCCTGAAAATCTGCCCTTTCTGTTCTTACACTAGTTATCAGGTCTTCTCTTTGAAAGTAAACCAGCCTACTGCACTTTTATCACAGCACCTGATAATCTTTTCCAGAATTCTTGCTTTTCTTGTGATCTTCCTGATAGTGGTGAGTAAACCATAAACAAATGCATTACCTTCTTCCATAAGATAACCTTAATCATTATTCTTTCTTACTGCCAGTCCACCAGAATTTATCTTTCTCTGTTACTACAAGTGGATTTTGTGCCCTCATTATACCTTACAAAACCAGTCACTCTCAGTTCTAAAAACTCTAACCCATGCTTCACTTCCAACAAGAAAAAAAAGATTTATTGCTCTCTGTCATTTACCCTATGTACCACAATCCTCAGCACTATCCACATATTGCCTCTGTCAGTTCTATTACAGGTCCATGTGTCACATACAGGTTTTTTTTTTTTTTTACTTTCAAACCCACATAACTGTTTCACAACAAACACTTGACAAACCCACCATCTTCCTTTTAAGCACACTTTGTCACTTCTCTCACCCATTCTGTTGTAATCAATTCCTCAAATAGACATGCCTTACTCTGCCCAGCCACTTAATCATGCTTTCACCAACATGCTGCAGCACCTTGCTTGTAATCCATTAACACATGATTTCTCCAAATTTTAGGGTCTTAATCCTCTAATTTATCCTTATCCCTTCCACTTTTGCATCATTGTATCCTACCTATCTTCTAAATTCAACAGGATCTTCAAAATACTTACTCCATGAATCTAAGACTACCTTCTTTCCAGACAGCATCTCTCCATGTACATCACTCATTCTTAGATTCATTTGCTCATTAACCCTTCAGCATTTGCTCCAATGTAGAATAACTTATTCTCCCTGGAGTACTTGCTCACTCTAATATGCCCCATCCCATCAGTTCTTATTAATTGTCTTTTTCTTCTCAACTGCCTATCCTTCTGCACTACTGCACACAATTTTACTTTTCTTACAGTTGCACCTTAGTCTCTTCTTTTTTTCTAAACTTCTCAGTTCCTCATCCCACTACACACTGTTCTTATTCCCCCTTCCTACCCCCAACAAACACCCCTTGCTGGCCCTATCCTGGAATTTGCCACACATTTCATATATTTATTAAACTTCTGTTTCTGACCTTAACCCATTCTCTCCTCATTGATCTCTTCACTGCTTCCCCTTCAGTCTTGATCACCCTTCCATTTGCATTTTCATCCTATCTTCTCCAACCCAAACTTCAGTCTATTAGAATTTTTGCCCTGACTCAGTAATTATCAAATATATTAGCCACTCCTCTTCTCATTACTACATCTTATCAACCTGCTCTTACTGTTAACTAATGTGTAGTTACACAAAGTTTTCCCACCACTTTCTCTTTCCCTAGTATACTTGTAAATATTTTTCTTCAGAAGCCACGTATTGTATATCCAGCAATGAAGCCTCTTTCCAAACTGTAAATATTTTTCTTTGGAGACCATATATATCCAAGAATTAAGCCTTTTTCCAAACCCATTTCCACAAGACTCGCTCTATTCTCATTTACTGCTGCAGTTTCTTATTTGTTCACAACTTCATCTTTTTCTGTCTCCTACTTTTGCATTTAAATCACTTACCATAACAATCCTTCCATGTTCTCCAAACCCTGTAAGGCACATGTTGAAACTTCCAAAATCTCATTCTTTAAAATTGGACTACATACATTCATTATCATAGTTTTTTTCCAGCCACACACAATCTTATCCATATAATCCTCAAACTTACACACCTAGTCTTTTATCAACTCTTAGTTTACCCAGTACCAGTAGTGTAATGCCTTAGCTGCCAATACACATTTCAACTACCTCAGACAGTCATTCGTTGTCCTCCTTATTTCTGCATGCACTGCTCTTTCACCTTTGTCTCAGTGCCAAAACATCTAGATTTCTCCCATTAAGAAAATCAGCATTCATAACCTTTCTTCTCATCTACACCACATCCACACACGTTCTAACCCAAAGATGCCTTGCCATTTTAGATTTCTGATTATTTGCGTGGGAATACCAAGCGTGGGGGCTCCAAACCCAATGCTCCTTGCCTAGCAGGGCAGTGTAAATATACCAAATTCTAAAGTAATTTTTATTTTTCTGAGCATACAAACCTAAGCTTTCACAGATGGAATTACTTGCACCTGGCAAAACGTCGGCCGTCACTGAATCATCTGGAAAAAACAAAATCCTATCGAGTAGACCTACAGTTGCCCATGACCTGAGGTGACCTTACTCTTCCTTTGTGTGAACCATCCCATCTGCAGCTATGTTCTGCTTCATAGTTGGGAAGAGATCAGAACTATGCAGGGTGGTAAGAGGAGGGTGAAAATATACCTGGGAAAGCATAGGTTCCTGTGGTAGGAAAAGTAAAAATTAAATTACTTTACAATTTGGTATTTGTTCCGACGCAATTATGACCTTAAGCGTTCATAACTGGAGCCTCTCTCAGAGGTGGGAGGCTGATCTCTCATAGGGGAGTGATGGTAAATGTGTCTCTGCAGAAGTTAAAGCTTTACCTACCCCCTACTGAGGGCCACACCCTGTGCTCAACTAGAACTCAGGTCATTACAGAAAATAACATTAGAATGTCCTGTTCTATGTACTCGTCAATCCTGTTCCTTCTTGGTTGAACACAGAATTTAGGCCAAAGGCCATTCAGTGCTGAAACAGGAATTGACAGTAAAAGGTTTGAAAGGCGTAACAGGAGGAAAACCTCACAATTGTACTATGAGTCAGTCGGTAGGAGAGGGTGGAAAGTAAGATGGAAGAAAGAGAATATGAAAGGAGGTACAGTAAAAGGGACAAAAGGGGTTGCAGCTAGGGGCCGAAGGCATGCTACAAAGAACCTTAAGTAATGCCTACAGTGCACCACATGAGTTGCACTGACAACACTACTCTCCTACAGGGATGTTCCTTCTTGGGCAGAACTTTCAAAGGGCTCAGTGCTCCTATACCATCTGTTGGGCTGTGACCACCAGGCCCAAGGTGAAATTGTCTATGAACTTGTGCATCAGGTCCTCGAGGAAGGTGGTGGTGAAGGTCGACTGTCCTTTCCAGATCCCTGCCCTCAGGACCTGTAGGACCAAGTAGTTCGTGAAGGCTACTGATGGACTGATCCCCTAATGTTGTGCACCCTTATCCTGCCCAGGGGAGGGTCATCACCTCCTTAGACCTCATACACCCTGACGATCATTCCTCACAGCAAGGAGATAAAGTTCTCAAACACAGCTGCAAGCACAATGGAATAGTAAGGTCTGCTCAATAGGATTTTGTTTTTTCAAGATGATTCAGTGACAGCCAAAGCACTCCAAGCTTGAGATACTCCATTTGTGAAAGTGCAGGTCCTTATTCGAGTCAGAACAAACAACTATTTTCTTGCCACCAAATGAAAATGTGAACGAGATTGCCACTGGCTTTGTGCATAGGGTCATCTCCATTTAAGATGCATTTATTCCCCACCAAAGGGTCCATAGCCCTTCAAAAGGCATTCCTCTGCCTTGTGGTACTTTATACCTGAACTCCAAATCATAGGCACTTCCTAGGTCACATCAATTTATATCAATGCAGTAATAGTTCCTAATAATGATGAGTGACCTTATGCAGTAATGATTCCTAATAATGATGAATGACCTGACCTTATGTGGTAACCATTAACCTCAGGAGTAGACTTATTCTCCATTTAGGGGGCTTTCCTCCCTCTAGGGCAGTGTTTCTCAACCCTTCTTACCTGAGGGCGCACCTAATATGGAAAAATTAGTCATGAAATTTGAAAATAAGAAAATGATAAAGACGTACCTGAAATAACCATTTATTTTTAAGATATTTTTCATTTAAGTATCTGAATGTGAAACGTGCTTGATGAGATTTCGCAATTTTCTGAATCTTGGCCTTATATGTGATAAACATACTCTCATCTCTGCATCAGTGGATTTAGTATTTGATCTACTTTACATTTAATGTTGGTAGAGAAAATCCTTGTTCACAGAGAGACGATGTGGACAACTGCAGTAAAAGAGTCAAAGCTTTCCTAGCTATTGAAGGATATTCCTCTTTGATTGAAATCTAGAACTGACCGATGGGCACCATCTCCTGCTTGATCTTTAAGCTACGATCAGTAGATATGGTAGCCAGCTCCTTCTCTTCTGCTAACGAAAAGCCATGGAATGTCAAAGAAAGGTTTGTGAATCCAGTCGTATTGCTCGGTTCAGATTACCTTCCAGAATTGCTGAATGATCCCCTATTAAAGGAATTAAATTGTCTGAATGGCTTTCTTGAACCAAAGGAATTATTTCCAACAGCCTAATCTAGCTTTTCTTTTCCAAACTGCTGGTTATTTCTGGAATGCTTGAATTTTGTCGGTAGATGAGAGAAGGTGTTCATATCCACTTTACATGGACACGTTCTCACTATTCAGGTGTTGAAACATTTCGGTCAGATATCTCATTTTTGAAGTCCAAAACTCATATTTCAGAAGTTAACAAAATTTACTTTTCCTTTCTTTCTCAAAAGATGCCAACAGTTCTTGACGAAGTTCAGAGTACTTTATCTCTTGATAGCCATCTAACTTATGTGTGCAAAAGTAAGCGTGTGTGTTGTGAATCCATGTTTTCACGAAGAAGCTCAAATATACGAGATTTTACCATTTCAACAACTTGGTCTTGATCAAAAGCTTCTTTCAATTTAAGTACCAAGTGTTTTTGCCATCAAAAGAAACATTGAGTTGTTAAACACTGAGTTGTTATAGTTTTGATATGGTGTTGCTTTACAAACCATGGAAGACCTTCAATAGAACCAATCATTAATAGAGCTCCATCAGTAGAAACCCCGGCACACGACTTCCAGGATAAATTCCATTTCTCAAAAGAATTATTTAAATTATGAAGCATGTCTTCGCCTGTAGTAGTGGTAAGCAGTTCTTTGCAACAAAGATACTGATTTACTATAGTTTCCCCATCAATAAAGCGAATAAAGGCAAGCAACTGTGCTTTGTTGGCTATTTTGGTTGGCTCATCAACTTGGAGTGCACAGTATGAACCCTGAGGTTTATTACAGCAAACATTTTCTTCAATACTGTTAGAATGCGCCTCAGAACACTATCATTTGATGGTGGAATTTTACTTATCTGTTTCTCTACGTTGTCTCCTGAAATAGTCTTCACCATCTTCTTAAAAGGGCCAAAATAAATAATAGATTCACATTGGTGTGTGACTTCATTTTTGGACGGCTGTCATTTCCGATATTTCTAAAAGCGATTTGAGCTTTCTCAGACACTGCGTTAAGGCTCCTTTTGAAAGCGTTGATCAAGTCATCTTTTGAAATAACTTTTTACATCTTTTCCTTGAAGATTGCAGTGTGATGCTTGAAAATGCTTGCTTCATTTACTAAGACATCGTCACGTTTGACATTTTGCTTCCACAAACCAAACACAATAGCCGAGGCTGACTGTCATCTCCAGCCCACATGACGGAAACCATAACTTGAACAACTTCTGTCGTGTTTGCGAATGGGTCTGCTCTTATTTTTCTTGGCCGGACGCTTCACGTCACTCGAAATAGTTTCATTATTAGAATCTAGTTCTTCACTGGCGCGTTTCTTGTTTAAAAATGTATTCATTGTATGGGTAGTTTATTTTTTTTAAATATGTAAAAAAACAATTATAATTCACCGAGTGTCTTGAACGAGAACTTTGAAAAGCAATGTAGCAGCACATGGGTACCTCCTCAGACTGACCACAATTGCAGAAGACTTCGCATTTACAGGACAGAGAGGTCATTGTCCCGAATTATGAACCCCCTTTGAACTGTCATTCACCACATGGTGAAGTTATTAACCTGGATTATGTGTCACCAACCTGGAATACTGTATTTCGGTTTAGCCCTACTTAATTCTATCATCTATTATCAACTGGCCTCAGGGGAAATTTGATACAAACTTTGTTCTTTTCATTTATCATATGGTGAAGTCATTGGCCTTTACTGGTTGTCATTTGTGGCTAACATTTCAAAAGGAGATTAGCAGGAGATGGAATTATAGATAGTATCTATTTTATTTTATTTTTTTTGTGAGAGAGAGAGAGGTGAGTAAGAACCGATTTAAATCTCCAAAGAAAGGAAAAGGATTATCCATTGCTTCTTGAAGATAAAGCCATTAAGGAATTTACTTTCCATTCAAAATGTCCAGTGGCGAAGACTTGACTCAGACTTAGAAATCACATGCTTGATGTCTCTAAAATATATGAAAATCAAAGTTTCAAAATATAAACATATTACATAAATTAAATCTTTTGTTATCCTGGGGTGCACCTGGCTACCTTCCACGGCGCTACAGTGCGGCCGGGCGCACCAGTTGAGAAACACTGCTCTAGGGGTTCACAACCAACCCTTTACTAGTTACTCCAGTGGCTTGGGATATGGTACATTAGAATCCCAAGCCAATGGGATTTCCTAGGGTTACAGTGACCAGATAGCACTGCTTAGTATCACTGTGGTAGAAGTCAAATTTAACTGACCAACCTTACATTATACTGTACACCTTTTCAACATCACAAATTTTTAATCAATTTGTATTTTTCTAACATACAGACCTAAGGCCTTTACATCGGGGAAAATTCTCCTGCGCAGCTGGAATACTGGTTATGAAAAAGTGCGTACTGTAATATGATCAAGGTACAAGTACAGCAGAATAACACATAACGTCATCCACTGGGGCCAATGAGTGGGAGGAGTCTCATCTTGATTGCCCCCAAGAATCTCGTGACACAGCCAGTGAACTTCCAGCCCTGGGGAAAGTGAATGAGGGGTGGCTGAGGTGGGCCATTAATGTAAAGGCCTCAGGTTTGTATGTTAGGAAAAATACAAATTGATTAAAAATGTGTGATTTGTTCCAATACAAGTACAAACCTTCGGCCCTTACATTGGGAGACTTACTTATTAGTGGGAGGAAAAGTAAGTAATGACCGATTGTAGGTCTGGCTCACCTGGGCTCACTTCCTGACCATTGATGGATTACAGGAAGGGGTTGAAAGCCTCTGACTAAGAGGAGAAAAAGCTTTCCTAATAGTTAGACGTCCAGGCTGTTGCCACGATGAGAAGAAGATTCCACAACGTGCCAAGAAGAACGGGGGGATTTGTATCTGTTGTAAAACCCACAGCTGGTTAACTACCTTGATCTTGTGAAGAGAATACTCTGTTTACAGAGGGAAGAATGGTGTCATTTCTATTTCTGAGAAAAATTCATTGTATGAAAAGTAACTAGAAAGAAAGATGCCTTCCTCACCTGTATCTAGACAGATCCATTATTGAAGACTGTTCTCTTCACTGTTTGCCAGGAGCAGAGAAGGAAAGGGAGAAAGGAATAAGACCATTCACTGCAATAACAGTCTCTCACCAACATCTAGACTAGATACAAGATGACCACAAGGAGCACTGGCAAGTTAGACAACTTGTTGGGCAGCCAACATGAGACCCAAAGAAAAAGTGCCCAAGGACCTATAAGTGTCGTCCTTTAGGTAAAAAGAGATAAAGGTGGTCTGATGATTCCATATACCAGCCCTCAAAACTCTCTGAACAGACAGATTCTTCCTGCAAGAAATGGAGGGGCTGAGACCCGACATCATGAGCCCTAGGTCATAACGGGCTGTCATCTACATTAGAAGAAGAAGCATATGCACTTCGGATAACCTCCCATAGCCACTAGGAGATGGTATTCTTGGATACTTCTTTCTTGTTCTGGCCAATACTAACAAAAAGCCTTCTACACCCAGGTCTGAGGTACCGAGTTTTTTTAGATAGTAGTGTAGTGCCCGAACTGGACATAAGAGCATTTCACTAGTATCATTGGCAAAAAAATCTGCAAGGGACTAACTCGAATCTGTCTTAGCCACGAATTCTGGGACAAATTCTTAACATGGTAAACTTCAGCCCCTCGAGTGTTTTACCTAAAAAGAGAGTTCATGAAGCTCCCCCACTCTCTTGATTGATGCTAAGGCCAGTAAAAATACCGTCTTGAGGGTTTAAAGCCCCATCTGAAGAACCCCGTAAAAGCTGCTAAGAACTGGCGTCAAATCCCAGTTAGGCAGCTTGAGTTCCCTAGGGGGACAACATTGCTCAAAACTTGGTAAGAGCATAGAGATCTCCCATGAGGAAGAAAGATCCACCCCTTGCAGACGAGGAACCAGTCCTAAAGCAGCCCCATAGCCTTTAATAGCTGACAAAGAAAGGGCTTTCCCTTTGTAGGAAAATGAGGAAGTCAGCTACAGAGTGCTTGCTGAATAGAAGTTCCGACTTGAGAGAAGCCCCATTAACGACACCAATCACATTTGACTGCCCACTTCCCCTGGTACACGGCTGTTGACAATTTCCTAAGATATCCAGACATCCCTGACATTGCCCTGCAAGAAAAGCCTTTTGCTCACAGGAGATACTGGATAGTCTCCAGCTCTGAAGAGATAGGGACTTGACAGACTGATGATAGCTTTTGATGTGAAGCTGGCAAAGGAGATTGTTCCGAGGAGAATCTCTCTCAGAGCTTCCGTCAGCAGAGCTATAAGGTCGGGGTACCACTCGGTGTGCGGCCACATGGGAGCTACCAAAGTCATCCTAAGGTTCCAGGAAGTCATTACCCTGTTGATCACCTGATGAATCAGGCAAAAGGGTGGAAAGGCATAAACGTCCAGGTTGTCCTACGGATGTTGAAGGGCATTTTCTGCCGCTGCCTAACGGTCTGGAACTACTGAGAAGAATACTTCCAGTTTCCTGTTGAAACGGGTAGCAAACAGATCCACCATCGGTGTCCCCCAAAGGAGAAACAGCCTTTCCACCACTTCTTGGTGCAACGACCACTCTGTTCCCAAGACTTGACTCTGACAACTTAATTTGATTGCCACTATGTTCCTTGTGTCTGGAATGTACCTGGCTGACAGAACCAGCGAGTGGTTTATAGCCCATTGATGTAACTGGACTGTCAATTTGTAAAGATGGTGAGAGATTATCCCCCCTGCTTGTTTATGTAAGCCACTACCATGGTGTTGTCAAACATCATGACCATGAAATGACCTGCTACCTGATCCTGAAACTCCTGAAGGGCTAAAAAGGCCGCTTTCAGTTCCTAAACGTTGATGTGAAGATGTTTATCTTCCAGGCTCCAAACTCCTGAAGTCAAAAGATCCTCCATATGCGCCCCCACCCCTCGGTCAAGCCGTCTGAGAAGAGAGGGATCACTGGGAGAGGAGCATGAAGGGGCATCCCTATGGTCAGGTTCCAGTCGTCCAGCCATCAAGCCAAGTCCAGTCTCACCTCCTGCGATAGGGGGATGCAGAAGAATGGAGTATCCCTCACCGGGTATCAAAACTCTTTCAGTCTCCACTGTAAAGAGCAGAGGTGAAGTTGGTTGTGAGGAACGAGTTTCTCCAAAGATGACAGGTGACCTAGAACAACTTGCCACTGACATGCAGGCTGACCGCACTACCGTCTTGAACCTCTCTGTTGTCAGATCTATCAACTTACCCAGGTAAAGAGTCCTTTGGCTGGGAACAAGATTCGACTTCTCCATATATATCACAACCCCCGGGTTGAGACAAAACTGAAGAAGACGGTCTTTGTCTTGGATCAGCTTCATTCAAGAACTTGCTAGGACCAGCCAGTGGTCGAGATATCTCAGAATGCGAATCCCTTGAGAATGAACCCAAGTTGAAACCAGAGTGAATACCCTTGTGAACACCTGAGGGGTGGTCAAGAGGCCGAAGCATAGAACCTTGAACTGATAAACTGTCTCTCCCAGAATGAAATGAAGGAATTTGCGAGATGACTGGTGAATTGGGATCTGGAAGTAGGCATCCTTCAGGTCTATTGTCAACATAAAGTCATTCTGTCTGCTGGCAGCTAGAACCGTATGGGGAGTTTCCATTTTGAAACAAGTCTTCCTGATGAACAGATTCAGAGTTGACAGGTCTATAACTGGTCTCCAGATGCCCGACGCCTTCTTTACCAGGAAAACTCGATTATAGAAACGCATGGAAGGATCCTCCACTACTTCTACAGCCCCCTTCTCCATCATCTCCTTCACTTTGTTCCGGAGAGCCAGATCCTTTGGTGAGCCTGGAAGGTATGTCCTCTGATGGAGAGGACTATTTGTGAGAGGAGGACAAAACTCAAATGGGAATAGATATCCTACCCAAAGAACATCTACTACCCAATCTTCGCTTCTAGTTACTGCCAAGTTGCCCAACGACTTACCAGGCGTCACCCCACCAAAGGCAGCGGATGGGGAGGGGCGCTCTCTCTAGCATTTCCTTCTTCTAGCTCAGCCTCTGCTCCCCCTTGTGCCTCTAGGGGGTTGCAGCTGAAAAGGACATGGAGGTCTTAGTGGTCTTAGGAGATGATTGTCACTCCCTATGAGGACCTATCAAAGTCTGAGGTTTCCTCTCCGAAGCTGGCTGATTCGCTCTAGCTATGTTGGGACTAGCAGAACCAGATGGTCATTGTTTTCAGCTCTTTTATCAGTCACAGCCTGAACCAGGTCCTTTGGAAAAAGGAAAGATGATTCTGATAAAGTCCCATTCCTTAATGCTAGTATGGACTCAGGGATGATGTACAGTATCTACACACCCTAGAAAGAGTGAAGTCCCTCCTCTTCAGCAACCAGTTTGCCTACATATTTGCCGTTCAGTGGGTCAGACAAGAAATGGTCTTCCCCCCAGACTGTAGGAGACGAAAGAAGGATGAACAATTCTTAGAATCCTTCAAGAAGGCCGTTGCAGAAATCTTGCCTACTGCCGTAGACCACAAGTCCAGCCAAGACATCGCTTGTAAGGCTATAGAATCTGAAGCCTCCATAGATACTGCCTCCTGGAAGGTAAAAGAAGTGCTGTCCCCCTTAACTGATCTGTAAGGATATAACTAGAAATTCTGAATAAAGGGACAAAGAGAGAGAAACCTTTCAGTAACAGACATTGATAGAGAGAGGTTTTAAGAAACGGAGAGAGAGAGAGAGAAACGAACAGAGAAGGAGTAAGTTAAGAGTTTTGACTGTAATTTCATGACAAAGCTAGACCTGAATGCTTATTCGCCTTGTATTGAGGCCAACAAAAGGTGTTGTGTTTTAAACGCTTGGGTTCAGTGATATTTTGGAACACAAAGCAAAACACGAGTAAAAGTTGTGAGTGTGTCGTGGTTACAAAGCCATTATGACTGCTCTAATCGAGTTCGTAATCACAAGGAATTCATAACAAAAACGCATGGTTACCTTAGTGGGATAAACAGCCACCGGAAATTATAGGTTCCGGTGACGTCAAAGCGACTCCTTTTTGAAGGCAGTGCTTTTTCCAGAAGTCCACCCAAATTGGCTGTCTTTAGATTAGCCTAACCAATTAAGCTCTACAGGGCCAGTCCAAAACCTAGATTCCGCCTACAGAGGGGCGGGACAAAAACTTCAAAAATTCCTTATCAAGTCCAGTTGAGAAGCAGAGAAGAAGAGAGAGGAGGAAAGGACAGCAGAGAGGGTAGTAGAGAAGCAGAGAGTGGGGTTGTAAGCCTCACTAACTGTGGGTGATAGAAGAAGACAGACTCACATTTGACACTCACTGTAACTTCGCACTGCAATTCATTTGTCTGATACTGTAACTTTCTTATTGTGTTAATGAAGCAAAGAAAACTACATTGTGTCTTTGTCAAACCTCCTGAAATAAAAACACGCTACTACATAACAAAGCCAGAACGATAAGTATCTCTAAAGAAAGTAAATCTTCTTAACTTGACAACGAATAACAGAAAGAAGAAAAAATAAATAAAGAAATAAAGAGAAAGGCATTGTAAAGTCATTCGTGAAGTCTCTGCTAAAAGTGTTAATTGTAAAGTCTCTGCTGGGCAAGTTTTCTGTGGTGACGTCCCATTTTCTTTGCCTACAATTAGTCACGCCTAACGCGTCAGGTCACGCAAGGTTCAATCACTTAAACTATGTATATATTTTGTCTACCTGCTGTCAAAAATGTATCACATGTTTCTTCTTTCACAGGCATCAAGATTGTATCCAATTCCATTTCTGTCTGTTCTTACATTGTAAAGTGTACTGGTTCGCTGTATTTATTGTTATTTATTATTGACCTCAGGTCACTGAGATTTCCATTGTATTCCGCAGTGCGACGCCAGTCTGCCGCTATATAAACTGCTGGATCATGAATAAAGTAGCAGTAACCTTATCCTGCTCGTTTCTTTCGCACCTCTTAAAGCATCACATAAATGGTGGCAGTGGTGGGATCCAGAACAAAGACAATTAGGCTTGATTCACACTATAGGTTCGGTCT
The DNA here is from genome assembly GCF_040412425.1 of Macrobrachium rosenbergii. Lineage (NCBI taxonomy): Eukaryota > Metazoa > Arthropoda > Malacostraca > Decapoda > Palaemonidae > Macrobrachium > Macrobrachium rosenbergii. Next base: position 3,170,378 of record NC_089777.1, on the reverse strand, counting down.
CACTCCGCTCTCATTCCGGTCCCGGTCCGGTCCAATAATGTTACGTGAATTTCAATGGAAGCATTCACACTGGTGCTCACGGTCCGCTCTCGCTCCAGTCACGGTCCCTTCAAAAGATATTTTGACTGGAGCGAGAGCGGACTGTGAGTGCCAGTGTGAACACAGTTGCCACGATCCTGCCAACCCCTGCCCCACTCCAGTCGAGACTCAGCCTTCATATAAGCAAGAAGTGTTACCTTTTGTCCTACAAAAACATGGATATTCAAAAGAAAACACCACAATGGGATCATGCAAAAGGTAGGTAAATTATTAAAAAAACGTTTTCCTTTTATTTATCACAGATATAAAGACAATGCATACATCTAGCATGAACATAAGCACAAACTGAACAAAATTAATCTACAAAACTTACTTTGACTCGGTGGTTTCAGATGAAATGTTAATAGAATTAGTGAAAAGAAAACCAGAACTATACGACCTGACTTCGCTGTACTATAGTGATAATGTGGCGGAAAGAAGAAGCTGGGTGGAAGTCAGCAGGCAGCTGGGTTGCGAAGGTAAGAAATTCAATGTACATAATAGTATCCTAATGTCCACTGCGCAAATGCATTTCCTAGCCTCACTAAACAATGTTCCTATACAGTTATCTTTGTATACTTATACTTTATCATTTTGCCAAGGCACTGAAAGAAAAGAAATTACATATGTTTAATAAAAGGCTTTTGACAAAGGAAAAATCTATTTCTGGGGAGAGACCTGTGTCACCCAGTGAAATAACCTTTCAGCACTTATTTCTAGGTAAAGCTATTGCTAAATATACCAGAGAAAAGCTAAAAAGCTAAGCCGGAGTTACTACCCCCGGTGCGAGCTCCATGAAATGGAGTCGTGTATGAGAAAGGGTGAGATTGTCACAATCACATGCCTCCGCCCTGTAAACATTCCCAATGTCAAAAGTCCCACCGAGTGAGGTGCCGTTACAAACCCCCGCACCACTCGCGGACTGTAAACAAGCCGGCGTCACCCACATTCCACATTAGCACCCCATCCTGGAATGGTATTTTACCAGGGGGGGAAAAGAAGGAATCATGGGAGGGTCACCGGGTGACACAGGTCTCTCCCCAGAAATAGATTTTTCCTTTGTCAAAATCCTTTTTCTGGGTTTTCTCCTGACCTGTGTCACCCGGTGAAATAATAACAGAGAAATCAAAATACCATCCTGAAACAAAAGGGAGACTTGTAGAGGAAAGTAATAAAACTAAAGTTCCACAAGAGTTTTAATTATCCCAGTAGCAAGATGTGGTATTAAGATATAATAATGATATAATAAATATACTTAAATTTAATACAATATTAAAGGGTGCATGAATATAAAGTCATCCTTAGGTTAATGAGTACATAAAAGTGAAAATTAGGTACTAAACATTATACTTAAAACTAAGGTGGGGAAACTATGTCCCACAAGATAATACATGTAACATTTAAATTAAACAAATAGACAGGACAAAACTATGACATGGTCAGGAGATAGGCTGTGAAGCATGCCTGACCTGGAGATGACCGAAGGGGAATAAATGAGGCAGGTAGGAGGGAGGAGAGTGACTGAGTACTAAGAAGAATTAAACTGGGGGGGGAACGATGTTCCCTGCCGCCACTGTAGTGAATTTCAGAGCTTCTAGTGATTTCAGGTAGTGGCGTTTAAAAACTACGGGAGACTTCCACCCCGTGTATTTTGAAAGATCCTCGAAATTCATATAATGGAAATAGTTAGTGGAGGTGGCCACTGCTCTAATGTCATGTACTTTTGGGACTGAATCTGGGTTTGCAGGATCTGTTGCCTAATGGCTTTCAAAGAGATAGTTCCTCCCCCTTCCCTTACAAACAGAGGCCCGGAAGTTATGTGTGAGGTCCTGTCTAAATAGGCTTTCAAGGTAAAGACTGGGCATAAAGACAGGTCCTGTGGGAGGGGGATGACCTTCCAGGGAGACCACCTATCTCGAGGATCTTCATTTTTAGCTAGGAACTTAGGGTGAGGAGCTAGCAACACTTCACCTGATGGAAGGAAATCAATATGATTGGGTTCTCTAGACAGGGCAGACAGTTCAGAAATTCTAGCACCTGAAGCTAAACTAATAAAAAATAAGGTCTTCCTCAATAAGTTAGTGAAAGAGCAATTATGATTATCTATTTCTGAGGCTAACTTAAGAACATCATTTAAGAACCAGGAAACCGAATGTGGGCGGGTTACTGGCCTTAAACGAGCACAGGCTTTAGGGATAGACGAAAAATAAGAGTCTGTTAAGTTAATCTTAAACCCGTGTAAAAATACCTTTTTCAAAGCTGATTTTGCTGTAGTAATGGTACTTGAGGCCAGACCCTTCTCAAATAATGACCTAAAAAATGAAATAGCTAAATTAGTGGTCATTACAGTAGCTTCAGATTCTTTTAAGAAGAGTGCTAATTTCTTAACTGCTGAGTCATATTGTCTAAGAGTGGATTCCCTTTATCTGATTCTAGGAACAAAGTGTTAATAGGATCAATATTAGCATCCTTCTGAGCTGCAAACTTCATGAAATCCACAAAGCCAGGGCATTCTGAATTCTTGAGGAAGCTGACACAGTCTGAGTTTGTACTATTTGCGTCAGTTTCTGGTTGGGAATTTGCAAACACCGAAGCTTCAGCTCTAGAAGAAGTGGAAACCAGTTGCTCTTCGGCCAGTTTGGAGCTACTAGGGCTATCTGACCCTTGAATGTCCTGAGCTTGTGAAGGACTTTCAGTAACAGGTTTACTGGAGGAAAGAGGTAGATCCTTTTCCACTTGTTCCAATCTATGGACATTGCATCTGTGGAGTGAGCTGGAGGGTCCAGGTTGGGAGCAACATAACAAGGTAGTTTGTGGTTGCATTCTGTTGCAAAGAGATCTACTTCGAGACCCGGAACTTGATTGCAAATCCATTTGAATGAAGTTTTGTCCAGGGACCATTCCGACTCCAGCGGAGTTGTCCTGGATAGGGAGTCTGCAATGACATTCCGGACCCCTGCAAGGTGGGTAGCAGACAGATGCCACCGGTGTTTGTTTGCTAGAGAGAATATTGCTATCATAACCTGGTTGATCCGACTCGACTTGGAACCTCCCCTGTTTAAACAGTGTACTACTACTGCGCTGTCCAGGACCAATCTTATATGAATCAGATTGTTCGGACGCAGTTTCTTCAGGGTTAGAAAGACTGCCATAGCTTCCAGGACATTGATATGAAACTGGCGGAACATGGTAGACCAAGTCCCCTGTACCTTCTTGTGTTGGGAATATCCTCCCCACCCGCTTAGGGAAGCGTCGGTGTGAATCACTAGTGATGGCGGAGGAAACTGAAGAGGCACTGACTTCGATAAGCTCTTGACAGTCGTCCAAGGCCGGAGTCTCTTTTTCAAAATCGGCGGAATCAGAGATATTTTGTCTCTGAACTTGACATTGGCTCGACTTCGCCATACCCTGTTTATGTCTTTCAGTTTGGATTTCAAAAGAAGATCCGTCACTGAAGCAAACTGAAGAGAACCTAAGACTCTTTCTTGGGTACGACGGGAAGCTTTCTTGTTCTTGAGGAACTGTCTGGTTGCCTTTGCTATTTCTCTCCGTTTTGGCGGGCGGAAGAGATAGTCTGTGTGCACACAGGTCCCATTGGATTCTAACCATTGAAAGCGACTCTCCGGCACTAGGCGGGATTTCTCCTTGTTTATCTGAAAGCCCAGTGATTCCAGAAAGCCGATTACTATGGCTGTTGCTTTCCGGCATTCGTTGACGCTGGATGCCCAAACAATCCAATCATCTAGGTATGCGGCTAGCATGATCCCCTGAGACCGAGTTGCTGAACTACCGTATCTGCCAGTTTGGTGAAGATTCTGGGAGCTATATTGAGACCGAATGGCATGACCCTGAATGAGTATGCCTGATTTCCTAGTCTGAACCCCAGATAAGGAGAGAACCTTCTCGCAATCGGGACGTGATAATAGGCGTCTGAAAGATCTATAGAGGTGGTTACGGCTCCACGGGGCAGTAGGGTCCGAACCTGCGAGATTGTAAGCATTCGAAACTTGTCGCATTGAATGTAGGAATTTAGACGGGACAAGTCTAGAATTACTCTTCGCTGACTGGAACCTTTCTTTGGAACACTGAACAGTCTGCCTTGAAATTTCAGATGTCTCGATTTCTTTATTGCCCTCTTTAATAATAGATCTTTCACAAAGTCCTTCAGAGCCTTGGAGGGTAATTGATGGAACCTGACTGGTGGGGGGAGGACTTCTGTTCCAACTCCACCCCAGTCCTTTGGAGACTATGCTCTGGGCCCAGGGACTGAAGCTCCACTGGTCCCGAAAAATGGTATAACCTCCCGCCTACCTGAGATATCTCACTGGGCGGGAGAGGGTCTGCCTCCTTCCTCTGGAGCCTCTGCCTCCCCTTCCTCTGGAGGAGGAGCGGGATGTTCCTCTACCTCGGAAGTACCCCCTAGCTCTCGTTCCCTTTGCATTTTGGATGGACCGAAATGCACCCTGGCTTTCATAAGAAGCGTTGTAAGCTGGGAGAGAGACGTATGAAGGGGCAGCGAGAGGTTGATGGGCTGGTTGGACCAGCACATACTGAGGTTGAGGTTGAGGCTGTGAGGTTGAAGGATGACCAGGGACGGGGACCTGGACAGCCTGCAAGACAGTCTGAGTCAGGAGCCGTTTAAACTTTTTGAACTTTTTCCCTGGCTTGGGATGAGTTCCGGCGGGCTCAGACTGCTTCCTCTTAGAGGATAAACCCCATCGGGAGCGGAGACTCTGGTTGGCCCTAGTTGCCTCGGCTAGGACCGCATCAGCCTCTTCCTGGGGGAAGAGGTTAGCTCCCCAGATGGAGCTTTTTATGAGCCTGTTAGGCTCATGACGGATGGAGGGTGCCGAAAAGATGTGTTTCCGGCAGTTCAACCGGGCCTTGACGAAGTCATACAGGTCCTGTTGAAAACTCCCTAAGAGAGATTTCGTCAGTACCTGGAATAGCGCATCTTCGCTATATACTACTGACGTTGCCTCTGCCAAAGTCAGAGAGTTTAAGGACCTACTGAGTCTGTCCTTAGACTCAACTTCAGCCTTCAGGAGCGACTCCGGGATCCTAGGGAGTTGCTCGCTGAAGAGGTTAGAAGCGCAGTCAGGGTCCAGCCGAGTAACCGTGAAAGTATCCGGAGCTCCTACCCAATACTGAGAATCTCGGGGTAAGACAAGAGAGGTGGGATCTGTCTCCCGGAGATGAGGAAGGGGCTTACCCTCTACACAAGCCTGGTTGGTGAGGGAGGCCACTTTAGAGGTGCAAGGGGTGGGGAGAACTTCTCCCAGAGAGAACATTGTAAAGGCACCTTTTGCCGGAGTGAGCTTGGTGTTCTCCGCCTGCCACTCCGACAAAGTCCGTAGTAGGGCCGACTGGGCCTGGTCCCTCGGGAAGATGACAGTTTCCTTGGGGACCTTATCGGACCGAACCCATGCCTCCTCAGTAAGCCTGACATAACCTGCGTAAGGTGATTTCAGGTTAGGAGGGAAGAATTCCAATTCCTCCAGCCTACGAGTGCCTAGGCCCTCGATAGTGAGGGTACCCTCATGCTGGGGGGCAAAGACGGTCAGGCGCCAGGGGTTTCCTTTATCAAAAGGAGGTAGGCTGGAGGTGTCCGGGACGGAGAAGGGTTTGTTGGCCGCTCCGCCACTCATGAACCCGGAGATTAAAGTCCTTTGAGACTTAACCTCTTCCGACAACGAGAGCATGGAAGCGTTTGATGAAGACAGCTGACTTGAGAGTTGCGACAGCTTGTCGTCAACCCTTTTGTCAAACTGCTTCATAAGAAGCTCTGCAAACGCTTCAGCATCAAAGGAAGGAGGGGTGGGAACCTCCTTACTTTGTTTAGCTCGTGCTCCCTTCCCAGAAGTAGAGGCCTTGCTCGTAGATGGCACGGGGCTAGGGGGCCGTGACGTCTTCGAGGGAACCCCGGAGCGGACTTTCTGGGACTTTAAGGTCTTTTTCTTTACAGCTTTAACCTTAGGGACGGTAGACCTTGCACCGTCCATAAGGCAAGAGGATTTCACAAACCCTCGGAAGGAAGAAGCAGTGGAAGAAGGAGAACTAAAAAGATCACCTGCCTCACTTACCCCCTTACCTGCCTGCAAGTCCAGGTCCACATTCATAGGCTCGAGGTCGAGATTAAGGGCCGCAACATCCTCGGCGACAACTCCGCATGCAGCGACTTCTTCCTGGAAGGGCTGCGTTATTTCCCGGATCCCAGCGATCAAGGAGGCGGCTACCTCGTCCGTAACTGAAGCTGAGATCCAGGCGCCGGGGAAGAGAACGTTGCAGACGTCCTTAGATAAGATGTAGGGCTTTCCTGCCCCGACGTTCCTCCCGAAGCCGCTGACCCAGGTCTTGAGGGTCGACAACGAAGAGTCCCGAGAGCTGCGGTCAATCTGGAAGGGGGAGAAAGTCAGGTGACTGAGCCTCCTAAAAGGAGAATATGTTATAATTATCCATAAGAGACAAAACTGAAGGTGAACGTGAATCGGAAGTGGAAAACTAACTTACCGACCCATCCAGAACCTGTTCGTAGAGGGCGTAGCACACCTCACAACCATCAGGGTGCCAGACGACCAGGTCCCCCACGTGGACAGCACACCCGGAGTGGGACCTGCACACTTCATGCCCGCTGGCTTGATGTAGCACAGCGGTGCACCCCTGCTCCTGACAACGCACCATCTGTAAATTGACCGGTATATGTATGCTGATAGGGCTGCCGGAGTGGAATGCCGGAGCAGTGTCTTAGTATAATAGTTATCCAAGTAGGTCCCGCCGGAGCTGACCGGGAGTATAAGGGGCCTACTGGAACATGCAAGATCAACTACCTAGAGGGACCACCGGAGTTAATCCGGAGCGACGGGAAGGTCCCAAAAGGCCAGTTAATCTACAAGGTAATAAATAAATAAATATATATATATAAACAATATCCAGATAGATCCCGCCGGAGTGAACCGGGAGGTTAAGGGGCCTACTGGAACATGCAAGATAACCTAAAGGGACCGCTGGAGTTAATCCGGAGCGACGGAAAGGTCCCAAAAGGGTAGTATATAAACATAAAATAATATATATATATATAAAATGAATAAATATATATGCATCTAGGGAAAGGTCAGCTATAAAAGTGGATATTTCTGCTTGGAGCCGGGGGAGTCCTGTACTTCAATACGGTGACGGCGGAGGAGGTGTAGTGAGCACCGTCCGACCAAACACCGTACCCACCGGAGTGGAAGGCGACAAGAACGTCCAACTACCTAGCAGAGAAAACACAAAGATAGCTAGTCGGTGGAGAGTAGATACTGGGAACTATAGGTGTTCTAAGTGAATAGAACGAATGTAAATGTCATAGCGTGTGAACAACGGAAGACAGTCAGGTGGGAAACTCTAACTGGCAACATGAACACAAATTCTCTCCCCCCGAGATATTGTTCTGAGAACGACATTCGGTTGGGAAAAAAGCGCGTACTGACACTAGGAGGGGGGGGGATGGTATAGGCCATGAGCGAGGAATCCAAGGTAGCGACCAGGGGGTGGGTAAGCACTCTCCGGGCGCCATGAGAACCATCCTTCTCCCTACGATCGGACGAACATGTACGAACGATACTGAGAGAAGAGAGGACGGGGAACTCTCAAGGCCAAAAGCAAAGAAAGGAATGGGGAACAGGGGTGTGGGAGCAACCCCGGTCCCAAACTGAGGTCTCGATGGGTGTGACCGGGTAAGGTCGGGACCCATTAGCGAGAGAACAGACCAATCAATGCAGAGGAAGGGGATATAAAGCTATGGCGAAAGGAACAGGATAAACTCTCGGGCCTTGGTAAGTTAACATAATATGAAAGCGAACCAAGGGTGGGAGGGGGGGGAGGAAGGAATAATGGGGTAGGAGAGGGGTAAACATGAAGATGGAGAATAACCCAAAGATGTGGTTCGGATGAAGGTAGGCTACGCGAGAAACCCTCGCTATTCCAGCTTAACCTTTTTTAGGACTCTAGAGCCTAAACGGAAAGGCCGAAACAGGGAGAGGGAGAAGCGCAAGCCCGACTTCTCTAAACAAACGCCACACCAAGGGAAGCTCCAACAATGAACCCTCCTACACACCAAACCTTCTCCCCTAGCAAAGGAAGAGATCGCCATAGCTACAACCTAGGCTAACCTAACACAGCCAGTGGCTGAGGGAGGAAGCCCAGGGGAAATAGTAACTACTCAACTAGCCTAAAGTTAACCTATCCTAGGCAAAAAATTAATAATGATCTAACTAATCATAAGAACATATGTAGAAGGGAAGACCAAGCCCAACGCGATATGAGTGCGGAGGGAAAATGGCCGACCTTCCAGATTTAAAACAAAGGATATAATCCGCAAATATCAAAGACATCCGTGCGCTAGGCTTAAAATAAGCTTGATAAGCATAACTGTACCATCTCAAATAATATATCCAAGCACTGGAGGAAGTAAAGGTCCAAAATATAACGAGTATAATAATTGATAAATAGCGGATAGGCCCGAGGGGGAAAAAACTCGTAGCCTAAACGACAAAGACCAAAATTTCTCCAGAGAAGGATAAAAAACAATAATATAAAAAAACCCAATTGAATATATAATAAGCAAAAGGGCACAACATGAGAAAATGAAGGGGAACGAAGCCCCGACATAATTCCTGCACAGAGACTGAAGGTCACATGAGGTCGGGAGAAGGTGGATGAGACGGGCATATAAATCCCTCTAATTATTAAATTAGAGGGAAATAAGGAGCCTCAACCGCCTAAAATAAAAAACAGAGATGGTACTCAACTTAGGTGAAGAATCCAAAGAGGATGCCATAGTAATACAATCAAAGGAAGCGCACACACGAACAGAACAACAACAGCGGACGCGTGCTAAAAGTGGAATGTGGGTGACGCCGGCTTGTTTACAGTCCGCGAGTGGTGCAGGGGTTTGTAACGGCACCTCACTCGGTGGGACTTTTGACATTGGGAATGTTTACAGGGCGGAGGCATGTGATTGTGACAATCTCACCCTTTCTCATACACGACTCCATTTCATGGAGCTTCACACTTGGGGTAGTAACTCCGGCTTAGCTTTTTAGCTTTTCTCTGGTATATTTAGCAATAGCTTTACCTAGAAATAAGTGCTGAAAGGTTATTTCACCGGGTGACACAGGTCGGAAAACCCAGAAATAGAAGAAAGAAATTCAATATGTATAATAATAGCTTAACATCACTGCAGAAATGTATTTCCTAGCCTCGCTAAACAATATTCCTATACAATTATGTTTGTTTATTTATATTTTATAATTTTGCCAAGGCACTGAACCAACTGGGGAGCTGAAATAATCTTTTAGTGTTTCTCTCATGCCAAAAGCCTCCCTTGTAGCATTTCCCCCCCCTTCCTCTCATTGGACGTACTGTATTTGATGGAGGCATGTCAACAGTATCTGGTATTGCAACAATATTTGGGTGTATCAGATTGTGAAGTATGCATGTTGTTGTAATAATTGCATTAGCATAAGAAGGCATAGCTTTAAGTTTCCTTAAAAATATTCTGAAGGTTTGCACTAGAATACCAAATGTACACTCAACTATCCTCCTGGCTCTTGATAATCTATAGTTAAAAATCCTTTTTTCTACATTATGTTCAGTCTGTGAACCTGGGTAGGGCCTCATTAAATTTCTCTTCAGAGGGAAAACCTCATCTCCCACTATAACATATGGTGCAAGCACATCAGTGCCAGGAAGTGCAACATCTTCTGGTACATTCAATTGCTCATCATCCAGGTATTTGCAAAGTTTGGAATTGGTAAAAATTCCACTGTCACTATTCTTACCATAAGATCCTACATCAACCCATATAAAACGGTAGTTTGCATCAACCAAAGCTAATAGAACAACAGAAAATGTCTATATCTCTATGCCTGCTATTAGACAACAAATCCTTTACTTCATCAAACAGGCTAATCCTGACTCAGTCCCAAGAGTTCATGATATTAGAGCTGTGGCCACCTCCATTAACTACTTCCATTACATGAATTTCACGGATCTTACCAAGTACACTGGTTGGAAGTCACCCTTAGTTTTCAAACGTCACTATTTGAAATCCTTAGAAGCTCTTAAATTCTCAACAGTCGCGGCAGGGAACGTTGTCCCTCCCTCTAGAACCCTTTCTGATTCCTAGTCAATTCTTCCTCCACTGCCTCAGTTATCCCCTTACAGTCATTTCAGTCAGGCGTGCCTTGACCATATCCCCTGACTGTGTTATCTGTATATTTGTCTAAGTGACACATTTATGTTATAATGTTTTCAATTCTGTATAATTATTTTGTTTAAGTATATTTTTACATTGTCATGTTAATTTTAAGCTCCCACCAGTTCCATTTGTGCATTACTTGTTATTATTGCTAGCAATTAGATTGTTTGGTGGACCTTTGGTCTTCTGTTCCCCTTATATTTTGTTATCTCTTACAGTATAAGAATGATATTTATTTCTCTGTTAATTTTTCACCGGCTGACACGGGACCCGATCCAGAAAAAGGATTTTGACAAAGGAAAAATCTATTTCTGGAGAGGGGACCGTGTCACCCGGTGACCCACCTCTGTCATGTGTTGTCTCCCCCCCATAGTAAACATCATTCTAGTGGAGTGGTGCTTTCATGGAATGCGGCTAGCGGTGATTTGTGTACTGTCCGCGAGTGGTGCATGGGTTTGTAACGGCACCTCTCAGTGGGACTTTTGACTTTGGGATCTCTATAGGATAAGGTTCCGTGTTTATATTGTTCACCCTTTTCCATACACGACTCCATCTAATGGAGCTTGCTCTGGGGGTAGTAACTCCAGCGTTTCATTTAGCTTTCTCTGGTATCTAGCAACGGAATTACCTAGAAATAAGTGCTGAATGGACTTTTTCACCGGCTGACACGGGACCCTCTCCAGAAATAGATTTTTCCTTTGTCAAAATCCTTTTTTTATAGTTGAAATGTAGGGAGCCACTATTTGCTGGTGCTTCAATTACCACATGTTTACCATCCAGTGTACCAATGCAGTTTGGGAAGTTCCACTGCATCCAGTATTCATTTGCAATTCGCTTCCAATCATTTTTACTTGGTGTTGGTATAGCCTCGGCCATAAGGTTTTTCATTATTGCATGGCAAACTTCTAGTACAATATCCTGAGTGGTTGAATGGCCTAGACGATAGCTGAAAGCTATTGATTTGTAGGAATCCCGGTTGCCAAAAACCTGCAATGAAACAATAGAGGAATAACTAATCACTGTTCTATTTATTTTCAGGATCTAAGTGTAAGGAACGCTGGGAATGCCTGCGATCGCAGTATCGAAAAAACACAAAAATAGGAAAACAAAGAGTGGACAGGCTGCCGCTAATAGCCAGAAATGGAAGTATGAAGATCAAATGTCATTTTTGTCTGTATTTATGAAGGACAGAACACGAGTTACATCTCTACCACAGGCTGGAAGTGACCCTGAAATTTCAAATTATGCAGAACACGATGACACACAAGAAGTAGGCCTATGCAGTGAACAAGAAAGAGAAGAAAACGACGAGGCTGTTGGTGTTGCACAAGTTGCACACGTTACACTCCCTCAGCAAGAACGTCTCACACGTAAGAGAAAAACACAGGAAAAAAACATTAGTGCATCTGCTTCTGTTGCGTCCTTGTCCCTTTAGTACTTAGGTTCCAAGAAGACAGGTTGGTAATTCACGTACTTTATTCTGGTATATCAATTACAAGCAAGCAGACCCATGCTTCTGCTGGCGTCCCAGTTCGTGGATGGCGGGAGATTCCTAACAACAACTCCCCAAAGGTTCAACACAGTAGAATGAGAGAGTGGTGTTTCTCAATACATTAAACTCCTCCCCCCTTAGGTTAACACCAAAGAAATTAAATTTGTTCAATGAGTCTCCTAGGTTTTTTACTTACTCTGGTAGATTTTCTTACAATGGCACCAGTATCACAATTACTGTTCTCTGATCCTACTACGTCTACATTGGGATTACAAATCCTACTTGAGTTCTGAATAGGGTTATTTGTTTCTTCTAATCCTTGTACAGTATGGGGAGAAGAAACTACAGGAACATAAGGAATCATTGTATCTTTTAATAGTGATGGTTCATCAGTTACTCTAGTATTATACATTTTTCTCTCAAATAACTGTGATAGGTGACGCTTCCAAGTCAAAATACCATTAACATCTACAGAAACTAAATAATTCCTTTCACCCAGAACTTTGATAATCTTAGCTTCTACCCATTCTGGTCCTTTACCAAAATTCCTGGCATATACTGCATCACCAACTCTGAACTTAGACTCATGAACGTAAAACTCATCTCCTTGTTTAGGCATTATAACATCTAGTGGACCCTTAAATTTCCTTCCAAATAATAATTCAGCTGGGGAGCAGCCAGTAGAAGACTGTACTGTACGTCTATAGGTATACAAAAATTTTGCCATTCTGGTTTTTACAGGCAATTTACAATCAAACTTTTTGAAATTAGTTTTGAATATTCGGACAGCCCATTCTGCAAGCCCATTTGTACTTGGATTATATGGTGCTCCTGAACAATGTCTAACACCATTTTTCTGAAAGAAATTCTGAGTCTCCCTAGACATAAAACAAGTTGCATTATCAGATACAATTGTGTCAGGAATACCATAATTAGCAGAACATGACCTTAAACACTGTATGGTATCCTCTGAAGTTACATTCTTGCAAGCATAGACATCAATAAATTTAGAAAAGGAATCAATAATAATTAAATATTGCATGTTGTCAATGGGTCCACAATAATCTACATGCAAGCGGGACCAAGGTCTATCTACTGACGGCCAAGATAAAGGTGAAATGGCCTTATGTTTGAGATTCATTATACATAACGCACAGTTAGAAGTTATTTGTTCTAAATCTTGGTCCATGTTGGGCCAATATACAAAAGACCTTGCTTCAGCTTTCATGGCAACAATACCCTTGTGGCCCTCATGAAGCATTTCCATAACACGCTTTCTCAACATTTCAGGAACCAAAATACGATTCCTATACAGTAATACATTTTCATGTAAAGAAAGATAGTTTCTCAATTTATAGAAAGGTAACATACAGTTTTCCATCACATTTTCCTTAGGGAACCCCTTCCTTACATAATCTCTTACTCTGCATAAAACAGTGTCTCTTTCTATACATTCTTTTACCATTGTAACATCAAAAGAATTCTTATCCAAAATATTAATCAAATTTACATATTCTCCTGGTACATGAAAATCAGCATCATCTCTACACAATGGTAGCCTACTAAGAGCATCTGCCACTGTATTATGCACTCCCTTAATGTGCTCAATGTTAAAATCAAAACCTGATAGAAATAAAGCCCACCTTTGAATACGAGCATTAGATAATTGTGGAATACTCTTACTAGGGTTAAATAGATGAGTCAAGGGTTTATGGTCCGTCCTGATAACGAACTTCCTACCCAAAAGGAAATCAGAAAACTTCTTGACTCCAAAATAATGGATAAAGCCTCTCTATCAATTTGAGAATAATTACACTCAGCATTAGCCAATTTTCTACTTTTGTAAGAAATGGTAGAAATTCTACCCTTATATTCTTGCTTAAGAACAGCTCCCACTCCTACAGGGCTAGCATCAACTTCTAAAATCATGGTAGCATTGGGGTTAAAATTATCCAAAATATCAGCTCTACCCAAAGCTTCCTTAATACTCTGAAAAGCTTCTTCATGAACTACTGACCAATGAAACTCCACATTCTTTTGGGTCAAATTATATAAAGGACATAAAATAGAGCTGAACTGAGCTACAAACCTATTGTAATAAGTGCATAATCCCAAAAATGATTTTAAAGACTGAACAGACTGAGGGGTTGGAGCTTCCAAAATTGCCTCTATTTTCTTTGGGTCAGGTTTAATTCCATCACAACTTAAAATGTACCCTAAATAAGGTACTTCCCTAAAACCAATAATACATTTATCTTTATTCAATTTAACATTTCTCTGTTGCAAAATTGACAAAACCTTACATAAACTCCTGTCATGTTCCTCTTTGGTAACTCCGACAATCAATATGTCATCTAAAAATACATGAACACCGTCAATATTTGCCAATAATTCAGAGATAAACCTCTGAAATATACCTGGTGCTGACGACAACCCAAAAGGCAATCTGTGGAACTTATATAATCCCAAATGAGTATTCATAATTAAATATTGCTGAGAATTTTCACTCACAGATACCTGTAAATATGCATTTTTCAAATCCAATTTTGAAATATACTGACAAGAACCTACATTTGCCAAAATATCATCCAATCTCGGTAATGGGAAGGTATTAACACTGGTTTGGGTATTGAGATACTTAAAATCTACACAAATCCTTATTTCACCATTACGTTTCATTACAGGAACAATAGGACTGGCCCAATCTCCAGCATGCTCGACCTTGCTCACTATATTTTTACTTTCCAGTTCTTTCAAACTATTCTCAATTTTACATTTATAATGATAAGGAACAGATCTGGCTTTAAAATACTTAGGCACAGCATTTTCTTTCAACATTAATTGACATTCATAATTTGTAATGGGTGATCCTTCCACCACCTGATACTCAATCAAGCTTAGGCCTAGATGCACTACTTGGGGTAATAAGAGGACCTTTAAATTTATCATCACTCACATTATCAATTTGTACCCACTGGTATTTCAATTTCTTCATCAAAGACCTGCCTGCTAAATTTAAATCATTATCTACAACAAAAACTTTTGTCTCTTGACCATTTGGCCTTTAAAAGAAACATCACAATTTATTTCACCATACACCTGCATTTCCGCTTTATCATAATTAGCTAAGCGTTTCCTTGTTGGTAATGGTGTTAAATTCAATTTATTAGCATCATGCCGTGAAATAGTGGATGCACCACTGCCAGTGTCTAATTCAAATTCTAGGGGAAACCCATTTAACCTTAAAATTTCTCTATATGGTTCCTCATAATCATCGACAAAATCAATAGAATTCACATTAACATCAAAAAGTTTCAATAAATCATAAGAATCATGGAAATTTTCATTAATAGGAATATGCTTACTAGTAGACTCGTCTACATTATGCACTGTATTAACATTCCTAGATTTATTTCTAGCCTTTCTATTGGAACACACTGTACTCACATGGCCTTCCTTGCCACAGGAATAACATTTAGCATTCTTAAATTTACAATTATTAGCTAAATGGTTATCACGTCCACAATTAATGCATTTACTTTGAGCTCTACCATAATCACTTTTACCTCTCCTTTTAGAGTCTGCACTAGAATTAGGCCTAGGCCTTACCTTATGCCTAACCTTGTTAACAGTACCTGATGGCCTATTATCTGTAAAAGAACTTGAAATAGGACTACATTCGGTAAACATAGGCAGTTTCTAAATTGGTAACCTTGTCAAGTAATTCACGAGAGGAGATGGATTTAAACTCAAAAGGATCAGCTAATAAAACCTTAAAATAAACTTCATTATCAATACCAACCAATAATTGTTCCTTCAACCTTCGGTCAAAATCACTATTAAATTCACACTGTTGAGCTAACAATTTTAGTTCTGCATAATATTCCTTCACTGACTCACTACCTTTCTTCTTCCTCTGTAGGAAATCACATAATGCTCTATGATAACTTGGTTTCATTATGAAATGAGACTTTAGTTGATTTACTAGGTCATCAAATGGAACTGCAGACGGCAATTTCGGTGCTGTTAACTTACAGATCGTGGAAAAAGTCTCTACTCCCAACTGAAGAAAGCAACAAAGCCCTTTTTGCTGTCGCCTCTGTTACTTCATTTACTTCACAATTCATGGAAAATAGATCCAGCCAACAAGATAATTCCAACTTATCTGGGTTAAACTCGGGAATTGCCGGTCTCCTTGTTGCTGCCATCCTTCCTGACGGGGTATGGAGCTTCGGTAGTCCCCAACAATTACAGCTGAACTCAAGCTACTCAAATACTGGAGTCTGGACGTTGGCCAGGCCTAAACTGGTATGCTAGGCTAGATACGGCCGGCTGTCGTTGGTACACTAACTCTCCTTCAATATGACATACCTCTTCGTACACTGGGTTCTTCCTCGTCGCCACTGTTGCGTCCTCGTCCCTTTAGTACTTAGGTTCCAAGAAGACAGGTTGGTAATTCACGTACTTTATTCTGGTATATCAATTACAAGCAAGCAGACCCATGCTTCTGCTGGCGTCCCAGTTCGTGGATGGCGGGAGATTCCTAACAACAACTCCCCAAAGGTTCAACACAGTAGAATGAGAGAATAGTGTTTCTCAATACATTACAGCTTCTCTTATGAGATATTTATTAGAAAACAAGAAGGAAGAACAGGCCCCAGAACCAATAGATACCTTCTTTTCACTGATGGCAACTACTGTCAAGAAATTCAGTCCAGCTGATCAACATTTTATTAAAACAAAGGTGTTTTTATTAGTAAGTGAAATTGAAGGAAAATACATTCATGACCAAAACACACAGGCATATGCACCGCTAGCACAGAATGTGTGCCCCCAACCTTCAGCATCACCTGCTCTGTTGCAGTTCTCTACTTCCTCATCCAGAAGCAGTCAGCCTACACAACAATTGCAACCAGCAGCACAATGCCAGGAGCACATCCACGGGACGCCATCACCTCTGCAGCCTGCATGCACCTCACAGTGGCTTAACCAGCAGGATCTTTCTGCTTTCCCTTCAAAATCATTGTGATGATCATCTGAGCCGTAATGCAAAATAAATCTCAGTCACATCTTTGCTTTTCCTTACCTTAGACACACAGCCAGTTTTTCTCTTGGAGTGATTGCTTCTCTGAATGGTGTGTTTTCCTTTTTCAGGTCACCCTCAATTTTGGATAGTATTTTCTCAAGTGTTCCAATGTTCATTCTGAAATAACTGTGGAATTTACTCTCATCATCAATAAGACGAGGATACAGAGTATGAAATTCTCCTTCACTCTTCCTATCCTGCAACATAGGATGAACCCACAATCTCTTTCTTTTTCGACTTTGCTTTCTTTCTTCTTCTTCTTCTTCATCAAGTGCAATGGCGATTATTGCCAAATCAGCTACAGAAAAGTCACACATCCTCCGCAGCTGGTGGTGAGACTTCCACTGGTGTTGAGAGAGATGAAATGATGGGACCGAGAGCGGAGCGAGAGCAGACCGGAAGTGTGAATGCACCAGGACCATGAGCGGAGCGCGACTGGACCTGTAGTGTGAATCAACCCATAGTGCACTGCAAAAGTTTAAAAGACGCATACCAGAATTTAAAACAAGCATCTCTCTGCAAACATTAACAGTTGAAAATAATGATGAAGTGCATCATAACATCGGCAACTAGTGAAACAGAAACAACCCCAAATGTACTAGTCAAAACCCCGTAGAGTATCCAGCAAAGCAACAACGACTGTGTGAATGACAGAACGTCTGAATGTCCACAAGTGAACGTATCCTGATGGCAGTGGCAGACTGTATCATGAACGTTTGAACATCGAAAGCAGTGAATGTCGGCAGTGAAAGCAATGAACGTCGAAAGGAATAAACGTCGGCAGCGAATGCTACAACAAAATTGTGTTGGTCACGAAAGTGATAAAAAGGCAGCGAATGAAGCGTCTACAGAAAGCAACGAATACGACGCGGTTGCAGAAGTGAAAAACAGTTGACAAATCCACAACAGTTTATGATTGGTCCACAACAGTTTATGATTGGAAGACGGCAACAAAAAATACGTAAGTTGAAAAATTAATTCTCTCAAACGTTCTCTCTCAGTGAGTGTAATTTTTTTTTTAGTACTCTCTCTCAAGGATACATAACATTTATGGTTCTCTCTCTCAAACATTTTTTTTATCTTGTTAACTTTTTTTTTGTGTTTGATTGATAGGAATTTTTTTTACCATGATTTTTATGCTGCATTTTTGTGTTTGATAGATAGGAATTTTTTTTACCTACCATGATTTTTATGATGCATTTTTGAATACTGTTGTGTTTGGTATAGAATTTCGTATGAATTTAGAATACCATTGTAATGCAGGATTCGACTGATGAACTGTTAAATACCATTAGACATAGACATTATCATTTAAGACCAACAACAGACAGACAAAGTCGAATTCCAGTACCAACATCACCAGTATCGTTAACTCAAGGAAATACTAACATACGTAGCAATAACAGTAATACTAACCCTATTAATACATTTCAGTTTAGAAATATGGCGCAAGCAGCGATCATTACGCAAGCCGCATGAGAGTTCAAATCCTGATAAAAGTAGATTAGAATCATACTCTGTGAACCATTGGTTACCGGACGCAGACAGTCGTATCTCCACAAATAGAATAACAGACGAAAGAACAAAAATAAACGAAGCCTTGCTTCTGGTGAGTTCAGAAAAAGGTGAAGCACACACAACTTTGAATTCAGTTAGATTCAACAACATATGCCGAGTTTAAACGAATCTGCTTATCAATCTGGGAACCAGTGAGTCAAAGTGATGCCTTATATAACATAAATAAGTTTCTCATCCATCACTACGATGGGAAATCAATAGCAAATCTTCACACAGATATCGAAGAAGCAACCCACAAAATGATAAAAGACTTAAGAAAAACAAACATTACAATAGGAGGTAAGAATGATGTTGGTGATACAGAAACTGATTTAGTCAGTTTAAGACATATGTTAAATTACTTGTCATTTGGAACCATGTACAATGCACTTGGAGAAAAAGAAAAGAAGGCTTTCAAGAAAGTAAAAATTGATCCTAAAAGTGATAGCCTTACCACTTTATTAGCCATGAGACATCAGGGGAACGCCCTCTGTTTGGGTTTGCCTGACTGCGGATGTGGGCGAGCTTTTTCGGGGGCGGTCGCGTGCCCTCCCCTTACGAGGGCCCGGCTGTGGCGAAGGCTGAGCAGGCGGAGGGTGCGATGCGGTGACGTCTGTGTCCTCCTCCAGGAGGGCGGGCTTGACCCAGTCAATTGACACCCAGTCGTTCCTCCCGTGAAGTGCGAGCAGGAACGCCTTGGTGTTCCGCTCCAGCACGCGGAAGGGTTCCCTGTAGGGCCTGGTCAGCGGCAGGCGGACGGCGTCATCCCTGACGAAGACGTGGGTGGTGGAGACCAGCTCGGGCAGCGTGAAGGTGGCTGACCTGTCGGTATATGTCCACTTGCAGGGGGTGAACTTGCCGAGTGTGTCGCGAAGCCTCTGGACCGATGGGTTGTGGCAATCCTCTGACACGAGCTCACCTGGGACCACGAGGGACTCGCCGCAGGTTTTCTCAGCTGCAGATAGGGCTCCGTCGGCCCTGGGGGTGGTTCTCAACCTGAGGAGGACCCACGGCAGCTGGTACTTCCAGTCCTCGGCGTTGCAGCGGGCCATAAGGGATGCCTTCAGGGACCTATGAAACCGCTCGACCAAGCCGTTGGCCGCTGAGTTGTAGGCCGTGGTGGTGTGATGCATTGTCCCCAACAGCCGAGCCAGGGCGGACCACAATTCGGACAGGAAAGCGGGACCCCTGTCGGTTGTGGTGTGGTCTGGGACGCCAAAGCAGCTGATCCAGCTGGAGAGCAGGGCCTCGGCACATGCACTGGCGGTGGCTTCTTGCATTGGCGTGGCTTCAGGCCACCGCGTTGACCAGTCTACCGCCGTCAGGAGGTATCTGGACCCGCGTGATGGGGGAAGGGACCCGACGATGTCGATGTGGATGTGGCCAGAAGCGTCACTCTGGCTGCGGGAACTCGCCTACCCCGGACTCGGTGTGACACCCCACCTACCTTGCTGGTTTGGCACTTCAGGCACTGCCTTGCCCAGGACCTCGTGTCCTTCTGCATTCCGTGCCAGACAAACTTCCCTGACAGCAGCTTGGCCATCGTCCTGCCGGAGGGGTGTGAGAGGTCGTGGATGACATCGAATACCTAGTGGCAGCGGGAGGCTGGCACCAGGGGGCGGGCTGGCCGCTACTGAGTTGCAGAGGAGACTTGGGCCCCCGGGGGTGAGGGGCACATCCCGCCACTTCAGGGACGTGATGGTGGTGTGGTAGGCTAGGGTCTTTGGGTCAGCGGCCTGTTCCCTGGCGAGGTCTTCGTAGTTGATCCTGAGCTGCACCGTTGGAGAGGGCGTCTGCCACGGGGTTCTTCCTGCCGGGGAGGTACTTGATGGAGCAGGTGAACTCGGCGATGGCTGAGAGATGCCGCTGCTGCCTAGAAGACCATGCGTTCCCTTGCTTTGTGAAGGCGTGTACCAGTGGCTGGTGGTCCGTGTAGATTGTGAAGGGCGTGCCCTTCAGGAGGAACTTGAAATGCTGGACTGCACGTACACTGCGCAGAGTTCCGGGTTGAAGGTGCTGTAATGGGCCTCTGCGGGGTTGAATTTCTTGCTGAAGAAGGCGATGGGCTGGGGGGCGCCGTCGATGACCTGCTCCAAGACAGCACCACAGGCGACATTGCTGGCGTCCGTTGTCAGCTGGAGGGGGGGCGTTGGGATCCTGGTGGGCCAAGGCGGTTGCCTCAGCAAGGGCGGCCTTCGTCAGGGAGAAGGCCTAATGCTGGCTGGGTCTCCACAACAAGGACTTTGGTTGGCCTTTGAGTGTTTCCGTCGGGGGCCATGGTGTGCGCGATCCCGGGGATGAACCTCCTGTAGTAGTTCACCATCCCGAGGAACTCCTGGACGGCCTTGATGGAGGTGGGGATGGGGAACCTGGTGTCAGCTGCGACTTTGGATGTGAGCAGGCGGACACCATCCGGGGATATCTCGTGGCCCAGGAAATCGGCTTTCTGGACGCCGAAGGTCCACTTGTCGAAACGTACGATGAGGCCGTTCTCCTGTAGGCGCTGCAGGACTGCCCGGATGTGTTTCTGGTGCTCCCTGTGGGACCTGGAAAATATAAGGATATCATCTACGTAGCAGACGCAGAACTTCGGGTCCCCCAGGATGCTCTCCATGAGCTGCTGGAAAGTCACCCCAGCGTTCCTCAGGCCGAAGGTGGAGAAGGCGAACACATAGGACCCGAAGGGCGTGATGATGGCGGTCTTTGGTATGTCCTCTGGCGCGACTGGTACCTGAAAATAGGATTTCAAGAGATCCAACTTAGTAAAAATTTTGGCCCCATGGAAGGAAGCCGTTAGGTCCTGCATGTTCGGCAGGGGGTAATGGTCAGGTTCCGTTGCGAGGTTAAGCCGCCTGTAGTTGCCGCAGGGTCTCCAGGGGCCGTCTGGTTTCTGCACCATGTGGAGGGGGGAGGCCCATGGGCTGGAGGCCTTCTTGCAGATTCCCATCCGCTCCATTTCGGCGAATGCATTCTTGGCCTCCTGTAGGCGCCGCGGGGGAAGCCTCCAGAACCTCGCGTGTGCAGGGGCCCTTTGTCTTTATGTGATGGTAGATACCATGTTTGGCTGGGGCCCCAGGGACTTGGCGGAGCTCGGGCCTGAAAACTTCTGGGAACTCCGTCAGCAGCTGTGAGTACTGGTGGGGGGCGGCGGAACAGATGGTGGGCGCCTTGGGTCCCGTTGCCAACGGGAGGGACTGGCAGGAGTCGGTGTCGAGGAGGTGCTTCCTACCGACGTCGACTGCCAGCCCGAAGTGGGCAAGGAAATCCGCACCCAGGAGTGGGGTCCTCATGTCCGCGATGACGAAGTTCTAGGAATATCTCCGGCCAAGGATGGAGATCGACAGGGGCCTGGTGCCATAGAAGAGGATGGGGGACCTGTTGGCGGCCGTCAGGAAGGCAGCCGGGTCCGATTCTCGCTTGAGGTCCTCTCTGGATGCCGGGAAGATTGATCTAATGGCCCCCGTGTTGACCAGCATCATCCTGCCGGAGACGGTGTCGCGGACGTAGAAGCCTACTGGTTCTGGGCCCCTAGGTGGTTCTCCTGCCATGGCGGCGTGTCCTGCTGACCGCCGCCACCCGTTTTTTGAACGGGTGAATGAACAGGGCGGCAGGCAGTTCCGGGTGTCCTTGCTGAACCGCCTGTGGTAGTGGCACAGCCCCGGGGAATTCCACCTGTTGCGAGGCGCTGGGCACCTCCTGGCGACGGCGTTGAGACTTCCTGCTTTGCGCCCTCCTCCTGCTGGATGGTGCTGACTGGTAATGCAGGTGCTGGTACCCGCTTCGTTGCCCTCACGGAGTCCGTCAGGTTCTGCACCGTGCGGATCAGGTTGTCGAGGGGCATGGCGTAGGGCTCAGGGATTTGTGTCCGGACCTCTGGGAGGAGCTGACGAAGGAGGAGCTCCTGTGACAGGCTTATTTCGTTTTGTTTTCCGGTGCCGTCAGTGTCTGGGAGGGTGAGGAGGTCCTTTATCATGCCCCATGACTCCATGACGCTCTGCTCCTGCCGTGGGCTGATGGCGAGGTCGAGGGCGTGGGCGTCCCGCTCGGCGACCGGCAGGGAGCATGTCTCGAGTAGGGACTTCTTCAGGAGGTGGTAGATGAGGGGGCGTGTGTTGGACACCCACGGGACAAGCTTTTTGTAGATTTCCTCCGGCAGGGCGTTAAGTACGGTGTCCGCCTGCAGCACCCCATCGGTGAGTTCCGCCATCTGGAACTGGCTCTCGACCCTGTACAGCCATGACGATGGATTCCCCTGCGTGAACGACGGCAGTTTTAAGGTCAGGGCGACCCGTCGAGGAGCGTGAGAGCTTCGGCGCAGGTGATGTGGGGGGGAGGTAGACATCCAAATCCGCGAGGTTAGTGGTTAACTGAACAAGGGAAGGGATGTCCGCATCCATACTCGCTCTTTGCCCTCTTAACTGAAGTACGGTACTCGCGTCAAAACGCACTTGGAAGTGCGCCGTGTGAGTCCGCTAATGACGCTGGTGATTTTGCCGATGAGAGTCAGCACGCCCAAACCCTGGTTCAGCGCTGTAATTAGTCCGCTAAGGGCGTGAGTAAGTTCCTGAAGCCAAGACTGAGTCGCCGTATGGGTCCGCTAATGGCTTCGGGAACCACTCCGGGTTCACCACTTCAAGAGGTGCGAAAGAAACGAGCAGGAAAAGGTTACTGCTACTTTATTCATGATCCAGGCAGTTTATATAGCGGCAGACTGGTGTCGCGCCACGGAGTACAATGGAAACCTCAGTGACCTGAGGTCGATAATAAATAACAATAAATACAGCGAACCAGTACACTTTACAATGTAAGAACTGACAAAAATGGAATTGGATACAATCTTGATGCCTGTGAAAGAAGAAACATGTGACATTTTTGACAGCAGGTAAACAAAATATATACATAGTTTAAATGATTGAATTTTGCGTGACCTGGCGCATTAGGCGTGACTAATTGTAGGCAAAGAAAATGGGACGTCACCACAGAAAACTTGCTCAGCAGAGACTTTGCAACTAACACTTTTAGCAGAGACTTCACAAATGACTTTACAGATGTCTTTACAGAACTATGCACAAAATACTAGAAGAAAGTGAAATCCAAACCAGAAAGGAAGACAGAATGCATCAAGGAATGGACAGTTCCACGGTCCACCCATGAGATATCATACTAGTCAGTATCCAAACATGAATAATTCAAAACCAGAGAATTATACAGCTCAAGGGGCTAGACCAAAAATAATGTGAAAACTGCGGGTATACAAATCATTCCAATAATGAATGCAGAAAACCCAAAATCTGTACAGTTTGCTAAAAGATTGGATATTTAACCAAGTACTGCTGGTTCAATGATAAGGATGCCCATAAAGAAACTGTAGAGATAAATAACAGTCGCCCAAAAATAAATAAAGCATCTAACCAGTGACAATTAACCCCTCGACAGAGAAAAGTGAACCATTTCAAGGAGATGAAAGAGGAAAAGAAGAAAAAGTTACAATGGGAAATGAAGGTTCATCTGCATTTTCCTATTTACACAGCAAGGAAGTAATATTTTCCATGAAAGAGGAAAGAATAAATAGAAAGGATCTGCCTATAGTAAAAATTCCAATAAATGGAAAGACATGCAGTGCTCATGGATTCAGGTAGCACTGTAAATATAATTGATAAAATAACTTTAACTAGATATTTAGGCATTGCAGAAACTCAGATTCAGAGTCAAAGTAAAGTAATAGAAGGAGTATCAGGGAAACCAATTAAAAGTCTAGGGAATGTGAACCTAGAAATTGATATATTATCACATAAATTTATTGAAAATTTCCTTGTTTTAGAAGACAGATTTTTTCCTGCACAAGTATTATTTTCATTTAAATCAATGAGGAGATGTGGAATGATATTAGATTGTAGTGAAGGCAAGATTAGCCTGAAACAAGATGGTCAGAAGAGTTTATGTTTTACATGATGAAGAAAAGTTTCACCCAAATCTGATCAATTTGTGTGAGACAGTTTCGACAAGTGCAATGAACATACAGGAAAGACAGATAAGTAACAATAGCAAGAAAGATAAAATGAAAATAGATAGAAAAGAGGAATTCCCACGATCCCAGAATACAGAATTGTTGAGAAGTGCACATCTCAACAATGCACATATAGATGATATATACTCCAATATCAATAATTACTCAGATATGAATAATGGTGATCACCAAAACACTGAATATCACGAAAATCAAGGTGCCTGTACTTATGATTGCAGCAATGTAGTAATGAATTATGAAGGAAAAATACTAAATGAAGTGTTACTCATAAACAAATTAAATAGATCCGAACTAAATGGTATAACAGAAGTAACAGAAGAAACCACTGGAGATGAAGAACTTTGTTATTTTTCAGACACAAAACAAGAAGAAATATGTTGTTAGTATAGCTAAGATATATAACAGAGCAGTAACTTTATATCCAAAATGTTTAAGAAAGATATATTTGAGATCAAAAGAGGATGTAAGGGGGAAGGATATTCTATTATTAAATGAAGAATTACCAGATTTTGTCAGAATGGATAACTTGCTTGTCCATATGAATGGTGGTAATTGCAAAGTTTATGTACAAAACTATTCAGACAACTGACTAACCTTATACACAGGTATTGTCTTTTGCATAGGAATTCCCATTAACAATCCTTTACTAATAGTAGAAGAAAAAAACATTTTTCTCTACAACTGGCCAAAAATCTTAAATAAGTTCAAAATTAAACAAAACAGATTTTCCAGAAAATAGACAATTTAATTCAGGTGTTAGAAAAGTACAGAAATGTAATAGCTATAGGAGATAAACTAGGAAGGACAAATGTTCTACAACATTGAATTGTGTTAGATGATGGAGCCAAGCCATTTTTTATTCCTAATTACAGATTACCAATAAGCCATAGTTGACAAGCTGATAGAGGAAATGAAAGAAGATGGAGTAATAATTCCTTGTAAATCTCCATATAATTCACCATTGTTACTTGTTCCAAAGAAAGATGGTAGTTGGAGACTTGTAATAGATTACAGGAAGTTAAATTCCAACGCAATTCCAGATAGAATGCCAATGCCAGTAATCCAAGACATGTTAGCTCAATTAGGAGGGGCCAAAATATTTTCATCCTTAGAGTTGCTTTGAGGATATTGGCAAGTACCTCTAGATGAAGAATCGAAACCATTCACAGCCTTCAGCACACATAAAGAACATTTACAATTTGAAGTAATGTCATATGGACTAACATCAGCCCCATTAACATTTGTCAGATTAATGCTACAAATTCTAGGGGATATAGAGAATGTTGCAATACACTGAGACGATGTAATCATTTTTAGCAAAGACTTAGAAAGTCACCTCAGAGCATATGAGAGCAGTATATTATGCTAGTAGAGTTTTAAATCCAGCAGAAAGAAACTACAGTACCACAGAAAGATAATGTTTAGCTTTATATTGGGGTTTACAGAAATTTAGACACATACTCTTAGGTCATAAGGTTAATGTTCTTACTGATCACAAACCTATTTGTGACTTATTTAAAAAGAGAGCCTTTACCAACAACATGAAGTTCAATAGGTGGTTCATTAGTGTATTAGTATTTGCTCCAGATTAAAAAGAGAGCCTTTACCAACAACATGAAGTTCAATAGGTGGTTCATTAGTGTATTAGAATTTGCTCCAGAATTCAAATATATTCCAGGGAAATTTAACACCTTAGCAGACGCATTATCCAGATCTCAAGAAGAAACAGAAAAATGCATTACCACTAATACCTTTTGTTTTAGTTGTCAGGTAGTAGATTTAGATCAAGAAAGAGTGAAAATACAACAAGAAAATGATGCAGAAATCAGACAGATAGTAGGACAGTTAATGACAGATGAATCTTTAAACGCTGATTTTGAATTAATAAATGGATTGTTGTATAAAAGGCCAACAGAGAAGAATGGTTGTTCTCATCTATACATCCTAAAAGTACTAATCAGAGAAGTTTTAGAACTAACACTCATATAAGTTAGCAGGACATCCAGGAATTAAAAAGACAAGCAGAATCATAACCAGAAATTATTTTTGGCCACATTGTAGTGAAGATGCCAAAAACTTTGTATAGAACTGTGTAGTTTGTAATAAAAATAAGGGTAACGTAAATCTTGAAGCTCCACTTGAAAAATATCAATCAGAATTAAATCTGTTTCAAGTAGTCACTGTGGACTTTTTAGGTCCATTCCCAACCACTATTAGAGGAAATAGACAAATATTAGTCTTCTTAGATTATTTAACTAGATATGTAGAAATAGTACCAGTAAGAAATAGGGATGCAGCGACAGTTGCAGCAGCTCTTAAATCTAGAATTATCACAAGTTCATGTCCACAAGTTCTTCTTTCGGACAATGCTGCTGAATTCACTAGTGATCTTTTAAAGAAAATATGTGAATTTTATGCAATAAATAACTGTCAGATAACAGCTTATAAACCAAGTTCTACTGGAGCAGTTGAACGAACTAATCGTAAAATAAAGGATATCCTGAAAACTTTAGTGAGCCCACGGACAGAAGATTGGAACTTAGCATTAGAAGACGTACAATTCACATTGAATAATATTGTAAATGAGACAGTAAAAGAATCCCCACACTTTTTGCTATATGGTTATCAGAAAAGAATGCCTAACACATTACTAGACAATGCAACACCACCCAGACATACTTATAACTATGATGACTATATTGGATGGAAGACCAGACATACTTACGCGCCACTCAAACAGAAAAATAGAACCAATAGCAAACGAAATGGCAGGAAGTGAAAAAAACTGACTTTGATGAGAGTTGAACAGTGCACAACCGCTCAAGAAGGTGGTTAAGAGAATACTGGCTGCGCCAAAAGATTGTTGGGGGGCAAGTGAGATGAGACTCCTCCCACTCGTTGGCCCTATTGGAAGACGCTATGTATTACTCTGCCGTACCTTGATCATATTACGCAGAATTTTTTCATAACCAGTATTCCAGCTGCACAGAATTTTCCCCAATGTAAAAGCCGAGGGGTTGTGTTTGTATGGGAACAATTAAAGTTTTTTTTTTATCTTTTGAAGGGGAAATGCCAAGAATACAACCTTCAGGTTTCCAAGGAAATCTTTAGGGTTAAGGTTGCCAGCCCAACACCCTTTTCTCTTTGACCACAGATGATAATACCCAATTCCAGCCGAGTGGAATGGTGACTGATGGGCAGGGATCATCAGGCATAAGGGCTATACCACTCAGTCATGGTGCTCACTGCCCCATTCTTAGTGTTCAAGAACAGTAGGTTTATGCCTCTGTAAAATCTATCTGACCTGAAAACAATTTGAACTTGGAGCAAATGTAGTGGAAAGTCACCAGCAAAAACAGGGATCACTAGTATTAAGACTAATTGTAAGTATCAAGGGAAATAAGAAAAGTACATTATTGTGAAACTTTTACTTTCACATCACTTTGTTACATAAATTACTGTAAATTACACATAGACAAGTCAATGAGCTCCAGGAGATACACTCAAGCCATACAATAGAAATAGTAATGCATAAGTAATATGGTAATTATACCATTGGCATTCCAGTGTTGTAATAGACATGAAACTGGAAACCTAACATGCTGTAGCAATTAACCTTCAGTGTGGAAAAATATTCAAAACCCAATAAAAATTTCTTTTGATTTTTCTGATACATTTCAATTGAAACTTTACTGGAAATGTGGCTTGTGATTTGGCATTACTAAAGTTTAACATGTGCCTCAATACACTTCCCTAAAGGAATACAAATTTGATAATGATGCAAGATTACACACCACAGAATGAAATACCTTCAGACACACCAAAATAAGTGGCGAGATTCATGAAATGTCCAACTGTCAATTTCATTAAAAACATACAAGGCTGCTGAAAGACCACTATACATTTAATATTATACCACTGCACTAACAAAAGAATATTGTGTAACAGTTTTTTGGTGTAAAATCACGCAGCATATACTGGTAAACACTTGGATTTTGATATGCCTTCAGGAAACAACAAAAATATACTGCACATCAAATCAATACCAGAAAAACCAAACCATCCAGAGAAACCCAAGGAGGAGACTGAGATATTAACTTAAAGACAATTGGGACCAATTAATTTCTAATTTGGTTAACTGGAATAATGCTAACACCAGCCAAACTTATTTCCTACTGATATTCAATTGTCCTTCCCTTACAGCTTTTAACAGTTCACTGTTCTTTTATAGGAAAGAATGTGCAAACTGGATATTTATCAGTTAAAGGGCAGTCACATAATCCTTTTATTGTGTTGTTTACCAACATAGACTAGTCTTCAGTCCTGGCTCTCTATCACTCAAGAAATATACTGGGATCACAATCCAATGTCTTGTGAACACTTCTGCTTTAAATGGCTGTTATGCTCTATTCAAATTTGCCTTGTGTATTTATTTCAATGATGTAAAGCTACAGTTTGACTTATTCTCTTGTCTATGTCTCTTGCAAATACAACTGCCAACTGAACCATGCTAATGGTGGGTTTGATTTTGATGTTAAGTGACTCAAACAAAGTGTCAGATGGCCAAGTACATGGCCATCAAAACGAGATTTCTCAACTCTAGCTTGCCCTGCTAAATTTTCAGCATACTCTACAAAAGCCACCTCACTGGATACTACACTTTATGTGGATTGGTAGGAGGAAAAAGTGCCATGTGACATGGTATGTCTTAGTTGGACATATGAAATTATTTTCACAGCTTCTAAATGGGCAAAATCCAGGTTCCATAAAAAAAAAAAAAGCTAGTGACCAAAGCGTCCAGTTGGATAATTTACATATCCAAGCTGACCCATCCCTGGAAGACAAGCAAAAGCACCATGGCTATAGCCTTGTTATTTGGGTCTTTTTTAGACATTTTTTTGCCCAGCTTGCAACATGAAGTAGTTTTGAAGGGAAAGAGGGGTCCTTTGTATATATGATAATGTTTAAGAAAATGTGTTTTCCCACTACTGACAAGATTTTAACCATATTACTTCAATTTTTATTGTTCAGGTATTACTGAGCAGTCTCTACTGGATGCCTCCATGCCACTCGCATGTAACTCTTAAAATTCTCCAGGGAAGGACTAATAGTTATAAGGCGCCTGTGACTGGCAGATCCACCAACACCACGTACAAGGACCCTGTAAACTACCTTTAACTAGGATTACTTTGAATGGCAAACCAAAATCACCTGTCAAACACAACTGATGGAACATATTAATGTTTTCAACCCTGCCATTAACATTTTCATGAGGTTTTTGTTCATGAAGTTACACATGAAAATGTATCCTCTCCACTATCTTCTGCCTTGTTTACTTTCTGCCTGAATTACCATGTGGTCTAGACTTTATTTATGCCCTTCTCCATGATTTTATGGCCCCCTCTACTGATCTTTGTCCTAGTATTTCCTTATAAACTACACATTTAAACCATCTCAACTTTTGAGGTCACTACATTTCTAACTTTGGAGATTGCATCTCTCTCAAACACATTTTTCATTATAAGATCCTCACAATGCATGACAGTAATGAACTTTACCATTCTGAAGTCACAACTCTTAAAAATCTTTCCCAATGTCTTAATAATTTTTGTTATTTGCTTCGTTACTAATCACCATAAGACTTTGTTTTGATTAGATTTATTTTCAATCCTCTCACCTAAACTCTGTATTTGCATCTTTTTAACAGTTCTACAGTCTGTTCAGATCCTGTTGTAACTGTATTTGCATCTTGTGAACAGTTCTACAACCTGTTCTGATCCTGCTGCCAACTAGGTCATCTGAGGATCCCAATGGCCTCCCTTCAAGTTGCATGCATTACTATAATTCTCTGGCATAAAGCCAATTAATTAGTCTAATTCAACCCATTTTTCTCAGCCTTTCCAGCAGCACCACCTTCAGTATTTTCAGAGCATCCTCCAGCAATTCATTCTTCTGCCCTTTTCTCAGTGAAGTGTATTTTCCTTCTGCACTTTATGTTATTGTTATACTCTTTGCCCAATACTCCTGTATCAGGTTTTCATGTAATGTTATCATTATTACTAATGAGTTTAACCAGACCACTGAGTTAAAATTCTCAACTCTCGCAAGGCTTGTGCTTTGTTCTTGTCTTAAAACAAATGCAGTATTAGATATGACTTGATAAATTACGTGAAAATTTAACACTCGATTAACCAAAAGAAAAGATCTCTTTGGAGGACTGCTTTCAAATAGTGCTTGATATTTATTACTGAACGAAAAACATTAAAAGGTGTTTCTAGAAAAGTGTTGCTCTGTCTTCTGGGTTAGGTCACTTGGGTTCATAAAAAACCCATGGGGCACACCAGTATGACCAATATGAAGAAAAGATATTTTAATGTGGCACTCTATTTGGAATGAGAAACACCACAACTTTACAGTGGGTTTAACATTTCAATTTGTTTTTGACAGTTTCATTATTTCACAAAGCCGAGCATTTACTTATGATGATAGTGGGCTTCAGAGACAGTAACAAATCACTGACAAGAACAGGCATATATGATCTTGTACTAATTACAGCTAGTACAGGGATCCAACATATTTCAACACTTACACTGGCTTCACATAACTTTGAATGAAAACTTAAAGCTATCATGCAAAGGGATTTTTACAAAAATAATTTTGAAGGGCTTCTTTATAGTTAATGAATTTTACCACTTATAATCATAACTGCTTACCAGATTGGAGACATTTTCTGCTGTGAAAAATTAGTATTGAGTAGAGAGAACTTGCTTGTTTTACAGAGATACTGCACTAGTCCTAAACCAGATAAAGGTTTCAAGTCATCAGTACAAACTGCAAAATCCAAGTCCTGGCATCCTAAAGTTATATGGTGCACTGCTTATGATTCTAAGAATATGTGCATAATTTTAAAATACAGGTGTTAAGATACATGTTTCACACACAGTCCATGGAGGAGGGAGTTCTGATCTACAGGATTATATTATGATTACAGTTCATGACTCAAAACTCTCGGCTCTTGGTTTTTAAAAATGTGCTTCTGGTCGAAAAACTTTCTTATTAAGGAATCATTTGCCTGAATTTTTATTTCGCTTTGTATCTTTATTAATTCAAGGAGAAGAGAGATTGATGGTTTATCATTTTTTATTATGGGTCTCGGAAACTCTCAGTGCAAATGCTACACCTTTCATTAGTCACTGAGTCTAAGGATTTTCCTACTGTCTGATGCTAATTTTTCAGTACAGGCAGTCCCCGCTTACCAGCGGCATCGGTTAACAGCAATCCGGTTTTACTGCGCATGTCTAGCAACGCTATTAACTGGATTTTCGGTGGTGATCTCCAGTTAACGGCGCCGTTAAGCGGGTCATGAGTGGCGCCGATATCCAGTTAACGGTGCCATGAAGCAGGTTATCAGAGCTATTATTGCTGATTTTCGGTGAGCAGCGATTTTCAGTTAGTGGCACTCAGCTGTGAACGGAACTTCCGCCATTAATCGGGGAGTGGCACTCAGCTGTGAACGGAACTTCCGCCATTAATCGGGGACTGTCTGTAACTGGTTCTCTGTTCTCTGCTTTTATCAAATTGCTTGTCATTTATGATAGCTTTGAAGACTTTCCATTTTAAATTTTCCCTTGAGCCTCCACAACCTCTTCAGAAGCTAAATTTTCTATTGGTCCCTCTTTAATTTCAACATCCCTAAGTTTATACAGACTCTATCCTACTTACGAACGAGTTATGTTCCAAACGGCTGTTCGTATCTTGATCCGTTTGTAAGTTGGTTTTTAATATGCAATGCATAATTTTTGTTAATGTTTACATTCAGATTTTGCTCTAGGTGCCTATTCTGCTAGTAAGAATTTTTGCAAAGAACAGAACATGAGGAAGAAAAAGAATCTGTTCCTTTAACCCCTTTCCTGACTATCCCAAGTATCCTCGTTATAAACTACCACATATTCTTCTTACAATCATGAGAATATTCATTCATACTCATAAAATATTCCTACTTATTTCAGTCTTCTTGGTTTAACTCAGTCTGTGAAGACGTTCCATCTTCTATATTTGGTATGCACTCTTTAAATCATGCAATATTATAAGGAACTACTCTGGATTCTAGAAAGGTAAAAAGAAGAAAAGAAAATTTAGATTCAAGCAACATTCAAAATTTAGTTTTCTTTTTACCTTTCTAGCACCAAAGTAATTCCTTTTAATACTGCATAATTTAAAAAATGCATACAAAATACAGAAAATGGGACTTCATCACAGACCGAGATAAATCAGAAAGAGAAATAAGTTGGAATATTTTACGAGTATGAACAAATATTCTTGTGACTGTAAGAAGAATACATGGTAGTTAATCACGAGAATACTTGGGATAATCAGGAAAGGGTTCTTCTCTCTCATGTTCTGTTCTTTGAAAAAATTCTTACTAGAACGATAGGCACCCAAGCAAAATTTGAACTTAAGGTGGCAAAGAATGGGGAGAACTCTGAACACAATTTCAACTTGTGACCGTCTGTTCGTATCTCTGAAAGTTCATAAGTTGAAAGTTTGTATGTAGGGTAGTGTCTGCATTCACTCTCATCAGCCAATTTTCAAAACGAAAGGAAGCAAGAGTATAAGTGCATAAAAAGTGAACAATATAGAATATAGAATACATACACTGAAAAGTTCCTTGTGAGCCTATGTAAAAGTATATGACACTGCTGACATAAAGTTTTTTGTAAAATACTGCCAACCTGTATTAGGGCAAAAACCTTTGACTGCTTTTAGCCGTTTTAATCCATTCTGCCCATATTTCAGATGAACAAAGACTACTGAGTAGAACATGTATGGAATTAGGCATACCACATGTTTGGTTCCAAGCTGAAACAAAGGCAGGTAGGTGGTTTACCCCACAGCTCTCGGTCAGTGCCAACTCTGCTAAACTGTTTGGCATTTCTTTGTGATTTTTGGTGATTGATTGGCAAAGAAGTCATCATGGACCCTAAAAAGATTAGTGATGACAGCAAACCAAAAATAAAAATGACAGAGGAAGTCCCTAGTTCATTAATAAAAGAATGTGTGTAAAATAGGGGAATGAAGTTTCCATGAAAAATACCAACCTAACAAACCTGTAGCAGGAAAAAACATACAGCACTGGATAGGTTTTAGTGAAACAAGACACATAGTGAGTCTCAAGATGAAAGCAGTAGCAAGAAACAGAAAAGCGAAACGACCCCAGAAGCACAGTTGCAAGCCATTTTTATGGAGGGGGATTCCCTTCCAAACCAATAACACTCCTCCTCTTCCCACCCTTCGACATACATCCCTATATGGAAAGTGAGAATAAATCTGAATTTATTCTATATATTTACTTTGTCAAGGATTTTTTATGGCCTCTGCATCCCAGGTTTGTTAAATTTGAATTCAAGTGCTTTGATTATTGTTTTTTGGGGGGTTTGGAATAGATTGATCGAACTTAAATTTTTCCTAATAGTAAAATTTCATTCAGTACTGGGACAGACTGGCATTAGGGAAGTCTTCTGAAACATATGAAGTAAGAGTACCAATGTGTGGCTATTTTCTTATAATTTTTGTGTGCTCTTCAGTTTACCCTATTAAAATTTACTTTAATTCCTTGATTTTTCATTTAACTGTCCTTTCTCTATTTATGAACTTACTACACTTTTTACAAATTTCCTTCACCAAATTACACAGTTCAGCTATTTCAAAAAGGGGACAGCTTGCCAAGTTATGGATTGATATCTAATTTCTAATAGCAAGAGGGCTTCAAACAGGTGCACACCTTGTTTAATAACTGGCAAGTCACTTACAGTTACCCAACATGCAGAGTCCCCAGTACATTGTTTCAAGAACTTTTTCCCAAGTAAACAGCAATGCAAGACTATTGTTTACTCCAAACAGCTTCTATCCATAAAAAGGCACAGCAGACAATAACATTTTTTCACACTGGAGGTATTCCTGAATTACTGGATTTCATTTCCATTATGTGAAAGGTATATTTATCAAGAATCACTGATTTTCTAGGCTTTTTAAACTATCCATTCCAAGTACATGACTATTCTACACTATAACTTCATAACCAAATTAAGCTGAATGACTGGGCCAAAAGTCATCCCCCCACGGGATACCCATTATTACAAACCACGGATAGCTCTGCAGTTCACAAGGCACTTAAGATAACTGAATAATACAGCACACCAAAATACTGGCAGAAAACCCTTAAGATTACAGGAAAAAGTACTTTTAATTTGCAAGACTGGAGAGAGACCACTACAATATCACTAAATTAGTTTGTATAAGAAAATGAAAACCATTCTAATCAAGGCCTAATAAAATTGCAAACAATATCCTTCAAACACAATTCTAAACTTGAACTTGAATCCTCTTCCATGGATATATATATATATATATATATATATATATATATATATATATATATATATATATATATATATATATATATATATATATATATATATATATATATATATATATATATATATATATATATATATATATATATATATATATATATATATATATATATATATATATATATATACATACATACATACATACACACACGCATATATATATCAATAACGACCTCATTCAAACTGGATGGTATCTAGTGGAAATATTTATTCAAGAAAAACTGTACCTAACAAACACTAATTCTGCCTCCAAGTAGCCTAATGGAATTAATGAAACAATTACAATTACTGTACTATTGTACAATTAAGTAAAGCATTAATTTTTGCTGTCCACTGGCAAAGTTTAAATATTTGGCAAGTCACAAGCACCCACAGCTAATGTTTACTTCTATTGTAAGTATGAGTTTAAAGGTAACTGCTTTTAGCTATACTGTACAATCTAGGACACCTATGAAATTGCCAAGTTCATTTCATCACAATCTGAATTACTTCCTGAGGAAGGAATGCTGCCATCACTAATACCACCTGGTAACCCTCCAAGAGCTTCTGCATCACTGCTATCTGGAGAAGGCCATTCAATACATTCTGTGAAAATATCAATGGATTATTATGAGTTTCCTTCTCTCACATGGTTGGCTTAAAAGGGTTTTTCATTTAAAACAAAATTAATTATATATTTAACAAATTATAGCTTCAAAAAACTTTGACAACAATGAAGACTGACATCATCTCTTAAAGCAAATGTCTAACACTAGTCACCTGCTGTCTGTTGTTGAAAATTGCTAGGTCATGAGGGATGGCCATTAAGTAACCAAGTGTTAAATGGGTGTGCCCTATTCTCAAGAGAGCATAATACCACTTCTATGAACTGAATTTTGTACTGAAGACATTCAACCCTGCTAAGGGTTTATGTTTAATGGGACCAACCATTCAAGGAATGAAAAGATTTTATCAAGAAAGCTTATATTTTTATCCAGAATAAAGGACATTAAATACATATATTTTAGCTCCTAAAATTAAATTCTGCAACCCTTTCACTAAAAATATAATATGTATAATCATCCTAGGCTGATTTCTATTTGTAAGTGAAATAAAATATGAAATGTGTCCTTGTAATAACAGAAGGCAACGACCTTTGTAATGACCTATAAATGCCATAAATATTCATTTCAAACCAATTCATATAGTGCTGAATAATCCCTTGGATTCCAGTGCTTGGCTTCAAGCCTCAATTTCATATTCCATTCCATGGAGACACTGAGGAGAGGACTCTATGAAGACTTGAACTAAAGAATCAAGAGATAGTCAAAACTTGTATGAATATGACTGCTCTTTCTCTCTCTCTCTCTCTCTTTCTGTGTGTGTGTGTTTTTATAAGAGGCTCAACACATGATATTAGGAAAAACAAAGCTTAGTGAAAATGTATTACCTGGTCACAGAAACTTCAAAGTACTCAAAATTTACAATGCCACACATATAGAAGTCATTGGTCCAGTACAACTGGAGGCACAATATAAAATCAAAAGCCAGGCAAATTTCCACTGAGGAACCAACTTTATTGAGCCTATACTGGTTAAGGAATATAAAACTAGACTGGTTGAGTATTTTACGGGTTACAGGTACAGTTCCTCTGGAAAGTTCCGACACACTTTTCAGTGAATTTTGATCACCAAAAGAGTTTTTCCCTCTTTTAAAATCACACAATAACCAAAATTCATGGTCAGAATAAGATTACTATGCATATGAACAATACTGTACATTAAATTAACAGAAAAATTTATCAGAAAAATAACACTTACTTGACATGCCAATACATCTTAATGTTGATGAAAACACTTCCAAACTAACCAAAAATATTTTGCAAAAAATCTAGTGAGTGCTACAAAAGATCTTATAGAACAATGATTGAATAAGTCAACTGTTCTAATTCTGAATTTAAACATTTTGGTAAACATAAGAATGGAAAATCTTTAAAAAATTGATTATACACATACAACTATCACTGAAAAAGGACTTATGATTGTATAAAGGTAACAGACGTTATATTGGCTTAAATGTAGAACAAACATGAAATGATATGTGCAAACATATTTGACATGAAAATCACAAAAAAAGTTAAGGAGTCCATAAAAACTGTAAACACACAAAAACATTTAAAGTCTACTGTACATACTGCTTTTAACACTGACCACAATATACGGTAAACACAATTAAAAAAAATTTCGGTAATAAATTCTCTACACAAAATTCTACATGCAGACAAGAGCTTAATGTTGAACACTTATCAATAAATAACACTAAACTTATATGTCATAAAACTACTAAAAATATACTGTGTATTGTATTAAATTCAGTGAGAAAGTTATCAGTCACATTCGTGAAAGCCAAACACTTACACTTCAAACAGTTCGAATGGTAAAGCAGTTTCAAATCAACTAAAAATCAAAGAAACTGAGGTAGTAAAATAAGAATACTTGCAGAAACTTTCTGAAACTAAATCTAGTCTGGAGAAGAAAACCTGAAAGTGCTGTTCACAAAACCTAAATGTAAGTTTCCCTGAAAATCTTGGTACAGTATTATTTGTGTTATCACCCAGTACAAGAAACAAAGATTAGAAAGGAATGAATGACAACAGAATTAAAGTGACCATGCATCAGACATACTCAGAGATTCAGTTAACCACAGGGCACCTAAGGGACCATAAATCTATGCGCCACTTACCTGACCCACCACTTCTCTCTACTCCTACAATGGAATAATGTTTCTAAGATCTTCAAGCAACACACAAGATACACACTAGTGATGGGTTTGTGATGAAACTAATTGTATTTATCATTACTGCTTCATCATTATGTATGCATTAAGCATTTTGTTTTAGAGTACAACTGTTCTATACATGTAGTGCACATTTGTGTCGTACATACAGGTAATGAATATTTATTTCTGAGTCCAGCCCGTGTCAGCCGGTGAAATTCCATACTAACACGAATTTCTAGGTATAAATTGCTGGATATACCAGAGAAAAAGAGCTTTCAGGAATACTGGGGTTACTACCCCCAGATCGAGCGTCTTCCCTAAGGAAGACGTCAGTATAACCAAGGGTGAGTGAAAGGATCACAACCACAGAGCTACACTCGATAGACATCCCCATGTCAAAACCCCTCGAAGAGAGCGGTGAGCCGTTACAGCCCCCACGCACAGGCGTCCGCCAGGATGGCGACACCAGCGCCACCTACTTCATTCCATTTTCTAGCACGTGACTATCTTCACCGAGATTTTTGTGCTTGTGCTTTTTTTGGGTGTTTTCCTGCTTTTCGCCATGTCTTCTAGCAGTTTCACCATCTCTAAGTTAAGTACCATCTTATTGTGGGGTTTTTTCGATAAGTTTGGCTGCATCTGTCCATATTTCACAATTATGAGTTTGTTGTTATGACGCCACGGCGTCCCCTAGCCAGCCATGACGACCGTGAGGTTGCCCCTTCAGTCTTTTCTGTCAGGGTTGTCTCCTTGTTGTTATATTACTTATCTTTTCCCCCCGGATCTCTTCCTGGCGGTGTTTCCTAGACGGGGGTTTTATTGGAGTTTTGTTTTATTTAGTGACCCCCATAACGAGTCCCCCCTATAGGGTTCCCGTCATTCCCCGCTTAGGTCTCCCCTCCATGATGAGTTCCCAGTTGGTCTTACTTATTTACTATTATTATTATATTTTTGCGTTGGTGCTATATATATATTGTTGCCTCTTCGGGGTAGCGTCAGCTCCATGTCTGGCCGCTCCTCGGAATTAGGCTACGCACCTCGCATGAGCACATTATTCTTATAAAATAATTTTTATGTATATTGTGTTTATTGTGATGGTTTTTATTTTATATTGTGTGTGGGTTTTTCTCCCTTGCCTATCATAATGTTAGGCTCGTATTGCTTCCTTGTCCTCTCGCCCTCCTCATAGGTTAGGTGTGGGGCGGATCATCGGGTTGAGGGAGTTTTGTCGCTGTTTCCTCCATGGCCGTTTTTGGGGTGGCAGAGTGAGCCCCTTTGTTCTCCCCCTTCTTTTCGAAGGGGTAGAGTTCATTGGGTGTGCCTCCTCTAGGCTATTTGCCTTTTTTGCCCCCTCCTTTTCAGTCCTGGTTGGTTCTCGGCACAGAATTTCTCTCCCTGTTATTCCTTCCTCCACCCTCCCCTTACTCCTTTCCATTAGCCTAGGCCATGCCTAAGCACGGGTGTTCACCTAGGCTTTGCCTAGTCAGGAGTCGGGCGTTGAGTTCTTGGTCGCATCCCTTCCCTCAGGAGTAGGCTTGTCCTGCAAAGCTCATATTATGTTTCTTGGCGTGGCGTGTGATTGCAGTCGAGCGGGTGAATTACTTTCCCTTGTCTCCTGTTTTCACTCTTCTTAGCCTACTCCTCTTCCCTACCCCACCACCCTCCCTCCCCCCCTCATCTCAGGCCAGCTCTTGCCTTTTCTCGTGCGGGTGATGCTAGATGGCGTTTTTTCTCCGTTGGGGACTTCCTCTGGTGGAGAGATTCGTTCCCTCCCAGAACTAGTCCCCGGCAGCGCTGTGTTTGTTTTGATGTTTCGTTTGCCACTCTCCAAGATCGAGCGGGTTTCGAACATTCTTTCTTTGGTCTTGTCCACTCTCCGTCGGGTTGCTTTGGTTGGTTTGTTGACGCCTGCTCCGGCTTATATTATACTTGGCCTTTCATGACGGGCACCTCACCCACCTTTGTTTCTCTGGCAGGGAGGTTCGAGAGAGGGGGGAGTGAGAGGGAGAGAGGGATACCTCCGGTCTCCAGAGTTGATTTTCTCTTTATTACCATCACTTGTATCTTATATATATTTATATTATCTGGCGGAGTGAGCTTCTCACCCCGCCACTACACTTATTTTATGTGTTTATTGAGTCCGGTGCTCCACCCTGGGGTTCCGCCGTCTTTTTTGCTGGCAGCCCTTGTGGTGGGTCCCTGTTGTCTCAAACTTTCCATTCCGCCGGAGTATTCCGGTGACCGGGAGTATCTTGCCTTCCACTCTGTTTAAGTTATGGCTTGGTGGTCTCGTCTCTGACGAGGGGTTTTTCTCTCCACCGGAGCATTCCGGTGGTAGCGGAAATACCCTGGCCTTCCAGCTTTAGGTTGCTTAGAGTGGTAGGTTCATGTACTTTTTTTACACTTACAGACTGTTCGTTGTGAGGAGCCGGGGTGCACCGCTTCTCTCCAGCAACCGTATGGGCATGTGGTGTGCCGGACCCACGCTGGCTGTGAGGTCCGGTTGGACGATCTCATTGTTTGGCACCCCGACGGCTGTGAGGTTTGCTTCGCTCTGTGCGCTGGCATCCAGGACGAGTTGGTAAGATATAGCTTCTCATTTCTTACGTTCCTCATATCTGTGTAGTGCTTATATGGTTTTCGGGCTTATTTTTCCGTTCAACCCTAATTGTCCGTTCTCTTACAGGCGGACGAGTCCTCCAAGAAGACTTCCCTTGAGTCTCTCCGCGCCTGGGTGGCTGGGTTCGGAAGAAATGTTCCGTCGGGGAAGCCTTATGTCCTCAACACGAAGTTGCGGGACCTGCTTTACCCCGGCGCCCGGGTGGCTGCTGCGGTTCCCGAGGAGTTGGCCAACCCCATCATTCAGCAGATCCGGGATGCGACCCAGCCACCCCAAGAGGACATCCTTTATGCGGAGGTGTCGGAGGATGTCGCCGCGTTAGACTTGGACCTGGAACCGATGAACACAGAGCCGGATCGAGTGGTAGGTAGCGAGGTAAGTGAGGTTGCGGGGGCGGGCGCCCTTTTTGATTCCCCATCTTCCCCTGTGTCTTCATTTTCAGGTTTTGTTAAGTCTTCCACCTTAGGTGACAGGGCTCCATCAGCTGTCCCTAAGTTGAAGCTGAAGACTTCATGGAAGGTGAAGGGCTTTAAGTCCTCGTCTTCCAGGAAAGCATCTCCTTTCCCCCCGTCAAAGGCTAAGGTCCCCGTACCTGTAGCCTCCGGGAGCAAACCTGGAACCTCCGGCAAAGGCGCGAGTAAGAGGGCATCAAAACCAAGCCCTCCTCGCCAGCCTGCCTTTGACCCGGAGGCGTTTGCAAACTCGTTGTTCGAGAGGTTCTCGGTGGAGGTCGAGTCAAAGTTCTCTAAAATTTCTGAGAAACTTACCAGCCATGATAATATACTGGCGGGAATGGCTCGCCCCGGCGGAGTCGAACCACAGTATGCTATCCCTGACACGGCTGATCTCCCTCCTTTCGATGTCGGGAACCCTTGGCGTTTTGCCCTTCGTGCCATTCAGCACGAGGGTACTTTGACTGTTGAAGGTCTTGGCACGAGACGGTTAGAGGAACTTGAGTTCTTTCCTCCCGATCTCCTGCCCCCTTACCCAGGCTTCGTTAGGCTGACAGAGGAAGCCTGGGTACGCTCAGACAAGGTCCCTAGAGAGACAGTGATCTTCCCTAGGGACCAAGCTCAGTCGGCTCTCCTGCGCACTCTTACAGAGTGGCAGGCAGACAACACAAAGCTTACACCTTTCAAGGGCAACTACACCATGTTCGCCCTGGGTGATAAGTTGCCGACTCCATGCCTAAATAAAGTGGCTCTGGCTACGGCTCCAGGATGCTTTGACGGCAACCCCTTGCCTCAATTAAGGGAGACAGACTCCACATCCCTGGTATTCCCAGGGGGTGAGGAGTTCTGGAGTGACGCCCCGTCCACCTTTACTGTGGGAAAGCTGGACGCTTACTGTGCATCTACCCAGTTCAGCGAGCAGCTTCCTAAGCTCCCGGAAGCCCTGCTGAAGACAGAATTTGAGGCCCGGAGTAGGCTAGCCCGGTCCTTGAACTCCGTCTGCCTCACAGAAGCGACTGCTGTCTCCTGTGCAGATGAGCCCTTCTTTCAGGTTCTGGCTAAATCCCTGTTAGCAGGGTTTCAGACAGACCTTCTTGAGTTCATGATGGCTAAGCTAGAATGCAGGAAATTCATCTTTGCTGAAGCCACCATACGTCATGAGCCTAACAAGCTCATGAAGAGCTCTATCTGGGCCCCTAACCTCTTCCCAGAAGAAGAGGTAGCCAGTGTGCTGAGGGAGGCTACTAGAGCCAACCAGAGTCTTCGCTCTCGCTGGGGTATCTCAGCTTACAAGCGTAAGACCCCAGAATCTGGCGCCCCCCAGACTAAGAGTGGTAAGCGGTTCAGGAGACACAAGAGGCCTCATCATCAGACGGTAGTTCAAGCTGTCCCGGTCTCAGCAGTCGCGCAGCCCTCCACCTCTAAAGCTCATCCCCAACAATACGTGCTGGTCCAACCAGCCCATTCCCTTGCTGCACCCTCGTACGTTGCCTCACCGGTATACAATCCTACCTATGAAGGCCGTGGGTTCTTTCACGGCCTTAATAGGAGTGCAAGGGGGGGAAAAGGTCGGACCCCTTACAGAGGCAAGTCCAACACCGCCCCAAGAGGTAAACCTGGACGTGGTAGAGGAAACAAACCCGCTTCCTCCCACTGAGAACAGTCAGGTAGGTGGTCGCCTTTACTGGTTCAGAGACCAGTGGTCCTTCAGCCCTTGGGCACAAAGCATTGTGTCCAAAGGTCTAGGATGGAGCTGGACCAAGGACCCCCCTCCTCTGATCAGGTTTTACCAGCCACCCTCAAGAGTCCTACAGGACTATGTGGCGGAACTGCTCAACAAGCGAGCAATAAAGAAAGTAAGGCACCTAAAATTTCAAGGCAGGTTGTTCACTGTTCCCAAGAAAGACTCCGATCAGCAAAGAGTGATTCTGGATCTGTCGCGTCTAAATCATTACATAAAATGCGACAAATTTTGCACGCTTACGGTAGCACAGGTACGGACTCTACTTCTGCGTGGAGCCGTCACCACCTCTATCGATCTTTCAGACGCTTACTATCACGTCCCGGTTGCGCGGAGCTTCTCTCCGTTCCTGGGTTTCAGACTCGGGAATCAAGCCTACTCCTTCAGGGTCATGCCTTTCGGTCTAAATATTGCACCCAGGATATTTACAAAACTGGCGGACACGGTAGTTCAGCAACTCCGGTCCCGAGGGATATCCCTAGCAGCGTACCTAGACGATTGGATAATTTGGGCATCAACAATTCTAGAATGCCGGAAGGCCACGGCCACGGTCATCAACTTCCTGGAGTCGTTAGGTTTTCAACTGAACAGAGAAGTCCCGCCTGACTCGGAGTCCCGGTTTCAGTGGCTGGGTCTCCAGTGGGATCTGTCCTCGTACACATTATCCCTCCCGCCTCCCAAGCGGAAGGAGATAGCTTCCCTTACCAGGAAATTCCTGAGAGACAAAGCAGCATCCCGCCGGGCCCAAGAAAGAATCCTCGGTTCCCTTCAATTTGCCTCAGTGATGGACCTGCTCTTAAAAGCAAAACTAAAAGACATTAACAGAGTGTAGCGGAGTCGAGCCAATGTCAGGCTCAGAGACAAGGTCTCCTCCATCCCCCGGATTTTAAAGGCGAGACTGCGGCCTTGGTCCACAGTCAGCGGCCTGTCCAAAACAGTTCCGCTTCAGTTCCCTCCTCCGGCGCTGGTAGTTCACACGGACGCCTCATTAAGCGGCTGGGGAGGGTATTCGCCAAAACAAAAGTACAAGGAACGTGGTCTACAATGTTTCAACGGTTCCATATAAACACCTTGTGAGCTATGGCGGTATTTCTAACCTTATCGGCCCCCCCCAGCCGGATTCATATCAGACTGGTGTTGGACAGCGCCGTGGTAGTTCATTGCATCAACAGGGGCTGCTCCAAATCAGGTCGCGTAAACCAGGTTATGGTAGCTATTTTCTCCCTGGCGA
The DNA here is from genome assembly GCF_040412425.1 of Macrobrachium rosenbergii. Classification (NCBI taxonomy): domain Eukaryota; kingdom Metazoa; phylum Arthropoda; class Malacostraca; order Decapoda; family Palaemonidae; genus Macrobrachium; species Macrobrachium rosenbergii. Next base: position 3,126,663 of record NC_089777.1, on the reverse strand, counting down.
ACAAGCACAGCTGGCATCTGTCAGCCACCCACCTAGCGGGGGTGCGGAACGTGGTGGTGGATTCCCTGTCCAGGACCACTCCGTTGGAGCGGAGTGGTCTCTGGACGGAGAGTCTTTCAATTGGATTTGCCGCCGGGTTCCGGGTCTCCAAGTGGATCTGTTCGCGACGGAGAGCAACTTCAAGCTTCCCTGTTATGTGGCCCCGAACCTGGATCCTCAGGCGTATGCCACGGACGCAATGACCATAGACTGGAACAATTGGGAGAAGATTTATCTGTTTCCCCCAATAAATTTGCTGTTGAAAGTACTGCACAAACTCAGGTCATTCAAAGGTCAACTAGCCCTGGTAGCCCCGTACTGGCCGAAGAGCAATTGGTTCCCTCTTCTTCAGGAACTCGGGTTGCGGAGTCTTCGGATTCCCAATCCCAAACTGACCCAAACAGTACAAACCAAGACTGTGTCAGCTTCCTCAAGAATTCAGAATGCCCTAGTTTTATGGACTTTATAAAGTTCGCAGCTCAAAGGGGAACAAACATTGACCCCATTAACACTCTGTTTTTAGAATCAGACAAGAGAGATTCTACTCTCAGACAATATGACTCAGCAGTCAAGAAATTGGCCTCTTTTTTGAAGACATCTGAAGCCCAAACCATGACTACTAACCTAGCAGTTACCTTCTTTAGATCATTGTTTGAAAAAGGCCTTGCCCTGGCCACTATTACCACAGCTAAGTCAGCCCTGAAGAAGGTATTCTTATATGGTTTTAAAATTGACCTTACAGATTCTTACTTTTCATCTATTCCTAGAGCATGCGCTCGTCTGAGACCCGTATCACGCCCTCATTCTGTTACGTGGTTCCTCAATGATGTGCTTAAGTTAGCATCTGAGATTGACAACTCTCAATGCACTTATTTGGATCTGTTAAGGAAAACTTTATTTCTGATTAGCTTGGCTTCAGGTGCCAGAATTTCAGAGCTGTCGGCTCTCTCTAGAGGTGATGATTTTGTTAAGTTTCCTCCCGTCCGGAGAAGCCCTCCTTTCTCCTGATCATAGATTTTTAGCTAAAAATGAGGACCCTCAAGACAGGTGGTCTCCTTGGAAGGTGGTGCCCCTTCCACAGGACCAGTCCTTATGCCCAGTCTATACCTTAAAGTCTTACCTTTTAAGAACTCCTCAGTGTAAGTCGGGTCCTCTTTTTATCAGGGAGAAAGGTGGAACTCTTTCACTAAATGCAATAAGGCAACAAATTCTGTATTTCATTAAACAAGCTAACCCGGATTCAGTCCCTAAGGTTCATGATATTCGTGCAGTAGCTACTTCCACTAATTACTTTCATAATATGGATTTTTCAGAACTTATCAAATATACGGGTTGGAAATCACCTCTAGTGTTTAAATGCCATTATTTAAAATCACTCGAAGCCCTGAAATTTTCTACAGTGGCTGTGGGGAGTGTCATTTCCCCACCTTAATTATCCATTATCCTTTATCCTTCCCCTCCCCCGCCCGCCTGCCTCATTTACTTCTCTGCCTGCCCTTCTGGATGATCATGCCTCACTGCCTTGCTCCTCATTTTGATATTATTATTGTCTTTTTATTATCTTTTGGGGACTGTATTTTGACATGCTGTAATTTTGGATTGTCTTAGGGGTACTGGGCTGTTTTTATTTTGCTGCATGTACCCCATATATTTTCTCGTGTTGTAGATGTCTCTCTTATTTTTAGTTATAAGTTCATATTTACTCCTTATAATCTTAAGTATTTTTGAATGTATTTTGCCTTATAATCTTAAGTATTTTTTAATGTATTTTACCTGCCATATTGTTTGGTGTATTGACTTTGTATTCTACTTTTAAGGTCGTATTACTGTATTTTCATGTTAATATTCATTTTTTCATGTGAGAGATATCCTCATTAAATCCATTTCCATAGCTTGTGTTTTTCTTCAGATCACCTTTTGTTTCCTTGTAGTTTGCAGACTTGGCATGATTCTCTATCACTATTTCACCGGCTGACACGGGGCTGGACTCAGAAAAGGGATTTTGACAAAGGGAAAAATCTATTTCTGAGGAAGGCCCCGTGTCACCCGGTGACCCTCCCAGAAGTGGCTTCCGCTCCCCCCCTATTTGCACATGCCAAGCCTGGGGGTGGTGCTAGTCTGGAATGAAGTAGGTGGCGCTGGTGTCGCCGGCCTGGCGGACGCCTGTGCGTGGGGGCTGTAATGGCTCACCGCTCTCTTCAAGGGGTTTTGACATGGGGATGTCTATCGAGTGTAGCTCTGTGGTTGTGATCCTTTCACTCACCCTTGGTTATACCGACGTCTTCCTTAGGGAAGACGCTCGATCTGGGGGTAGTAACCCCAGCATTCCTGAAAGCTCTTTTTCTCTGGTATATCTAGCAATTTATACCTAGAAATTCGTGTTAGTATGGAATTTCACCGGGTGACACGGGGCCTTCCTCAGAAATAGATTTTTCCCTTTGTCAAAATCCCTTTTTTGTCTCCTTGTTACTCTACACCACTACTGTTAATATACTGGCGTCACATCATCTAGGTTACTGACATCATAGTAAATTGAAATAGAATACTGACATCATAGTAAATTGAAATAGAAATCTAAAAGATAAATAAATCCAATAAGAGTTTAATATGACACATCTAGAAACATTTATATGTATGCATATATATATATATATGAAATTTTTTTCACACCGTGATTTATATACAATCATGAAGCTACAAATGTCGTTTAATATCAAATTCATGCTACTGTGTCAAGGAATCGAGACCCGGCAGTACTGATCCATTTATCAATTATAAATTCCCCTTTGGTGATAATTCCCCATTGGGGTATTCCCCGCAAAGTATTGCGAATTTGATATTAAACGACATTTGTAGTTTCATGATTGTATATAAAACACGGTGATAAAAATTTCATAATAAGAGCTGCATGTTCCAAACGCACCAATGATCTATCATGCTGGAGGTGGGTTAATGCCGAAGCTAGGTATAATTTTCCCGCTCTCGACAGGTAAACAAGTACAGCAGATCGGCATTAACTTATACCTCTCTTGATGGCTCAGTGGGCAGACCGTCGACTGGAGTCGTTGGACGGCAACTGTGTCAAGGGATCAAGACCTGGCAGTGTTGATCCATTTATCACTTATGAATTCCAATTTGGTGATAATTCCCCATCGAGGATATTCCCGGTAGCGTGAATTTGATATTAAATGACATTTGTAGCTTCATCATTGTATATAAACCACGGCATGATAAAAATTTCATGATAAGAGCTGCATGTTCCAAATGTACCTATATATATATATATATATATATATATATATATATATATATATATATATATATATATATATACACACAGTAATACTTCGATCTTACACGATTTGAGTTGCGTGAATTCACACATACACGAACTTTTCACTGGAACCTAACCAATGGGCATACGCGATTTTTTCACAGACACACGAAATTCTCGAGAAACCCTGCAGAAGTGGGTGTTTAATTTTTGAAGTAATTTACAAGTTTTCATGCTTTTATGTGTAAAATCTGTATGAAAAATGCATTTCATTCTTATATGTGTAAAATCTGTATGAAAATGCATTTCATGCTTTTATGTGTAAAATCTGTATGAAAAATGCATTTCATGTTTTAATGTGCAAAATCTCTAAGAAAAATGCATTTCATGCTTTCATGTGTAAAATCTCTATGAAAAATGCATTTCATGCTTTCATGTGTAAAATCTGTATCGAAAATGTATTATTTTTATTTTTGTACATGCATAAATATGATGCAAAGGTAATTTCAGCACATTCACTTAGTGTACTTTTACAAGATGTGATACCCATTTGCAAAGTTACTGCACTTTTCAAAGATGATACCCTGCAGAAAATGCTTGTTTAATGTTTGAAGTACATTTATAAGTTTTCATGCTTTTAACTGTAAAATCGATAAGGAAAATTTATATTTATATTTCTGTACATAAATATCATACAAGTATTATGTCCATTTGCAAAGTCTTTGTCACAAGGACTTTACATGACCTTGAGATGAGGTTGTTCAGTCACGCTCATTTGATAAAATGAATTCATTAATGTAATATCAGAGATGTAACTAAGAAACTAAGATTTGTATAAGTGTCATTCTTTGAAATTACTCTGTTCACCTCGGAGAAAAGTGCTGGTGCAATCTCTATGTGCATGTAATTACAGCACGTTCAGTTGATGTACTTTTACAAGATGTGATACCCTTAGTTACTGCATTTTTCAAAGATGATACCCCTGTAGAAAGTGTGTTTAATTTTTAAGTTTTTCGTGTTTTTAGGTGTAAAATCAGAATGGAAAATTTGTATTTATATATTTGCGCATAAATACGATACAAAATCAGTACAGTTACTTTATTACAGTATATCTCTCTCTCTCTCTCTCTCTCTCATTCGTAGTTAGCGCTCAAACATACTTTTACAACTTATTATTTCTCTGTATGTCACTACCTGTACAGTATATAATTTTAAATTGATTGAATTTTACCTGTACAGTACTGTACTGCCTTCTATGAACATTATGTACATGTTTTCGATATTTTATGGAATTGTACTTTTGTTGACAGATACATGACGTTTTGCCTAGTGATGCAAAGAAAACGGCTTTTACTCTAAGTGACAAAGAAAACGGCATCCCATGAATTAAGGGTAACATTAGTATACGTACGCACCTACTTTAAATGCGCTATTATGAAACTGTGCAGTACTCAATTTTTATGTCAACCATTTACTGTATTCCTTTTTTACGGGTAATAAGCTAAATTTTAAATAAAATTACACTAACTTTAGTTCATTTAAAAGTTAGCTTAATACTTTGGGAGCATGATTAGGGTCATATTTAGTACTTAAACTCTGAAATAAACATTTATTAGCATTTTTAAAGACCATGCCAAACTTACGCAAAAATTCACCTTGCACGAGGGGCTCCAGACATATATATATATATATATATATATATATATATATATATATATATATATATATATATATATATATATAATATATATATATATATATATATATATATATATATATATATATATATATATATATATATATATATATATATATATATATATATATATATATTATATATATATAGCTTAAAATCATGTTACACACGGACACATATGGTCACATAAGAGCACATTAAAAATAGCAAAATCACAAAATCCCCCAAATAAATTACAAAAAAAGGGAATAAAAAATTGTCTAATTTTAAGAACAATTTTTTCCAAAGAATGGAGAAACAAACAAAGATAGTAATATACTGTCGTTTGCACTGTAAGGTGAGCGTCTTCTGCTTTTTTTTATAAGTATATTACTGTCTTTGTTTGTTTCTCTTTTCTTTGGAAAAAATTTTTCTTAAAATTAGGCAATTTTTTATTCCCTTTTTTTGTAACTTATTTGGGGGATTTTGTGATTTTGCTATTTTTAATGTGCTCTTATGTAACCATATGTATCCGTGTGTAACGTGATTTTAAGCTTGTATGTATGTATGTATGTATGTGTATATATATATATATATATATATATATATATATATATATATATATATATATATATATATATATATATATATATATATATATATATATATATATATATATATATATATATATATATATATATATATATATATATATATATAGAACCCCCAGGTCCTCGACTGTACTAGAACTCGACATAATCGGATTTCAACACAAAATGTTGAGTAAATTTTGCGTCGGAGCTCAAACAACAAACCGGAATCCGACCCGATGAATCATATGATGTTTGTAGAAAAAAAGAGTTTCGGGCATCTGCCACTAGTTGGCGTTGTTGGTGGCGTTCTTCCCGTGCTTATTTAAAAGCATTTAAAGCCACACACATGCTGCTGCTGCTGTTGAAAAACAAGCCAGATGATCACATTAAATTAATAATACAGTATTTATAAGCCGAATTACTGTATGTCTGTTATCATAAAATTAGGAAAAATTTCCTAAATTACGTCGGAACTCGGCAGCTTGTGGCAGATGTAAACAAACCACAGCGCCACCCTGGTGGTGTATCGCGGTACTAATTACATAAACATATTTACTGAAAGATGTTTTACAGTGATTTTGTACACTATTCCAGTAGACTCTGTATGAAATTTACCATAAATATTGAATGTTTATGTAATTAGTACCGCGATACACCACCAGGGTGGTGCCGTGGTTTGTTTACATCTGCCGAGTTCCGACGTAATTTAGGAAATTTTTCTTAATTTTATGATAACAGACATACAGTAATTCGGCTTATAAATACTGTATTATTAATTTAATGTGATAATCTGGCTTGTTTTTCAATGTTATCATTATTAACAACAGTTTTCGTGTGTACCTGTTGCAGTACATTCTGGTAGTGCCTATAGGCTACCTAGCCTAGCCTATGGCGCTCGTTCTATCATCGATAATACGGCCGCATTGGTCATAGGCCAATTTTTTTTATACAGTATGCATTTAAAAATGTAAAAAGTGCTTCTGATACGGTAAGTTATTCAACTCTGAACTTATTTAATTGTAATTTGCGTAAAGTTTTGTATAAAAAGGCAAGGTTGGGGTAATGACTGGTGGTCAGGAATGGATTAATCCATTTTCAGTTATTTCTTATGGGAGAAACTAACTCAGAATTTGAGAAAATCGAATCTCAACACTTCTTCTGGAACAAATTAGCGTCGAGGACCGAGGTTCTACTGTATGTATATATATATATATATATATATATATATATATATATATATATATATATATATATATATATATATATATATATATATATATATATATATATATTGGCGATCCAGTTCTTCAGGGCTTGTCTAGCAACAAAAATCGGTGATTTTCGGCACCGATATGTGCCAATTTCCACTATCAGCGCCAATAATTGGGTATTGGTACCAATACATACCTAACAGAGGCTCCGATCTCCAGTTATCAGCAATTTTCGCTTATTGTCACGCCGTCGGAACAGAACCCCACTGATAACTGGGCACTGCCTGTAAGTATATGGCTTTACATATATCATATCAAACTCTTACTGAACTTATTGATCTATTTTTTAGTTTCCCATTTCAATTTATTATGACATCAGTAACCTAGATGTTGTGATGCCAGTTTTAGCAGCTATACTCAATCAATACAGTATGAACTCAGAGAAAAGAAATTCTTGTAAGCCAGTATATTGATTAACAACAGTGTTGTAGGGTATCAATTAGACGAAAATAAATATTCATTACCTGTATGGACAGCACAAATGTACTTGTATAAAACAGTTGTAATCTAAAACAAAATGCTTAATGCATACATAATGATGAAGCAGTAACTATAAATACAATTAGTTTCATCACAAACCCATCACTAATGTGTATCTTTTGTGCTGCTTGAAGATCTCAGAAACATTATTCCATTGTAGGAGAAAGAAGTGGTGGGTCAGGTAAGTGGTGCATAAATTTATGATCCCTTAGGTCCCCTGTGGTTAACTGAATCTCTCTGAGTGTGTCTGATGCATGGTCAGAACCCCTGCTGTTAACTGGGGATTGCCTGTGTATATATATATATATATATATATATATATATATATATATATATATATATATATATATATATATATATATATATATATATATATATATATATATATATATACACACACACACACACAGTAATACCTCAATCTTGCACGATTTGAGTCTTGCAAATTCACAGACACGCAAACTCTTCATCGGAACCTAACTAATTGTCATACGCGATTTTTTCAGAGATATGCGACATCTGCGAATCCTTGAGAGAGGAGAGCGAGAGAGATAAGGGTTGTCCTTACTTAAGAGTGAAATTATTTATCAGTTAGTACAGAGACAGAGAGATTGTCCTTACTTGAAATATCAAGTTAAAATTTTTATGAATTATTATGGAGACAGAATAACATGAGAGAGAAAGTTATTCTTATCTTAGATATCAAAAGATGGAAATTCATGGTTTATGAAGGAAAAGGAAAGAACAGAGAGAGAGAGAGAGAGATAGTACTAGAAATACTTTGACATGCTGTGGGCAACGACTGACATATTTGATAGCTTTGCCCTCGTCCTCTCTCTTCAAAGGTTTCACAAAAGATAGGGAAATTATATTTGTTTGTTTAATGCTCTGGTGATCCAATGACGCGAAACCGCGTCAATAAATATTTTGCCGTAAGTGCTCCAATGACGCAATTTCCACGTCATCCTTGAGTTGTTTTTGGAGGAAATTCACCAAAAAAAAAAAAAAAAATTCATCCGAAGAAAATGAGGGCTGCGCCATTGCCTGGGCAGATCTTGGACCTACAAGAAAATGTAAACAGAAAACCGATAGGTATTGCGCATGTGCCGCAGTCCTCCCTCGACTCAAGCACTTCCCCTCCTGTTTTGACCGAGTTTAGCCAGATTTTTTAGCGCTCTCACGTTTTTTTTGCTTTGTCATCATTTATCTGCATTTGTGAAGTGCTTTCACTTTTGTTATTGTTATAAAAGTGTTTGCAAGTGATTATTGAGCATTTTGAATAATATTTGACGTGTTTTTCGATAAGATAGTGAAGAATTTACTTTTTTTTTTACATATATTTCTGTCTTTCAACAACATTTCCGTCTTTCAGCTTCAATTGCTCAATTTTTTCTGGGAACACTTATTGCTTTTATGTGGGCTTTTTATAGAAAATTTATTCGGCTTTCCATTGCAATTTTCACTTTTTTCTTAGCGTTATTCATTACTGAGCAATTACAAAAAATGCAAGCATAAATATGAGCACTCGAGAACCCGGTCAAGCCGCATAGTTTGGCCTAGGGTTTACGAGTGCGTGAATAATTTTTTGTGTGCCTGTCTGTGCATCTGCAAATAACTTCAATGTGAAAGTATTATATATCATTCTAACGTCCATTCTTTGTACTTTATCGTGCTGAACGGAAAAATGTAAATATATCGTTTCTATATAAAAATCTTTAGCGAACAATTGACTTTACATGAAAAAAACAAAACTTACATCTTTGAGGTTCAATTGCTCAATTATTTACTTGAAACATATATATAGGAAATTTATTCAGCTTTCCATCACAGTTTTCACTTTTTTTCTGGCATTATTTATTACAGAGTAATTACAAAAAATGTCAGTGTATATATATATATATATATATATATATATATACGCGTTGAACGCCGTAGTTCTGCCTATATTTATGCATGTGTAGAAAATTTTTTGTACGCCTGTTTGTGCATCTGTTAATAACTTCAATGTGCATGTATTATGTATCAATCGAACGACCATTCTTTGTACTTTACAGTGCTGAACAACAAAATGTAAAAATATAAACGTTTCTATATAATAATCGTTGCCGTATATTTTCTTAGAAAAAAAAAGATTGTCAGTAACCTAACAACAATTGCTCAATTTTACTCTAACAATATTTTATTTTTTTCTATCTGTATTCCTTACTTAGGTACGATACGAAACGACAACATAAATAGGTTGGAAAATCTGAAAATTGCACTATGTAAAATAATAGGTTGGAAAATCTGAAAATTGCACTATGTAAAATAATAGGTTGGAAAATCTGAAAATTGCACTAGGTAAAAAATTAGCATTTTTTAATCGGTAACAGCTACTTAGCAAACACATTTATAGCAAAATGATTGCTTCCATGTGAAAGTTCAAACATTTCCACACAATTTATGTATAAAATAAACTCCCCAAACCTAATTATTATATTTTTCATGATTATTTTAAAAAAATATCTACGATTTTCCTTAAAAATTTCACGTTCATCACATCTTTTTTATTAACTCTAAGCCTTGCAGAGATTTTCTGATTGCTTTAGGAAAAAAATTCATCATTTGCTGACATCATAAAACAAACCAGAAGCCTATGACAGTTATAGTTTGGACGTATCGTTTTTTACACAGAAACTTTTCTGCGCCAGCCTCACTTCTCTCTCCATGGCATAAGTCGCGTACCAGGTAGTGCTATAGGAATCCCCGTAAGAGCAAGAGGGTTATAAAGATATCATCAGCCTTTCATGGAATTTATTCTTCCACCAATGGCACCAGTAGGAGCAGACTCCCAAATGTCTGCCCCCTACTTCACCCCATAGGGGATGACACAGCATAATTAGGGTGGACTTTATGCAAGCCAAACCTACCTGTTGGACTGAGAGCATTACAAGAATACAATCATCCCCACCCTAACAATATTATGAGCAGACCAGACAGAATGCCACCAGTCCTATCCCCAGAACCAGATAACCCCTGGAATCCGTGGCCCAGAGCCCTGCAGAATAGTTCTGCCCTTGAGCTATCAATCTGATATCTCTCAGGTCCAAACATTATCAGGTAGTTGATAATCCTACCACAGTTCCCAATGTTAGCTCCATATATAAACCCAGTCCCATCTATGATACCTTTTCCTATATATCAGGTCCAATAGATTTTACCAAAGGTGGGAAATTCCATACAAATTAACCCAAAGTAATATGTAATGATATATGGGACTCTTGGACTCAAACCCAGGAACAAATTCCAGAGGTTCAAGAGCCCCCTCACCACATCAAGGTGGTTTCATGTCAAGGGGGTCATACTGTATTCTCCAACATTTTCTTCTCTTTTGCTCATTCACCTAACCCTCTAATTATATTGTTTTCTTCTCATCTTGCACTCTTACTCTCTCTCTCGTTCTCTTACTACAGCACATCTGAACTGCTATTGTTGCTGGGTGCCCATTCATTACTTTTCAGCTTCCCATGGTAGGGAATGTGTTGTCCTTCAATCTATGAGAGGACGGTATTCCATTCCCCTTTGGTTCCATCATAATCTGAGCGGGTGGGGAAGCATGGCACAACTGCCTCATATGGAGGGAGGGGGGCCAAATTAGGAGACCTACATTTACCCATGTCCCTTCCCTTGTCATCTCCGCTCGGTGGAGGTATGCATACTGTGAGGTCAAGATGACAGATCAGTCTTGTTTTCAGTCTTTTCTGCTTTTTTTGTTAAACTTTATTATTTCAATTGTAACACTTTTGTTATTGTATCATGGATTTTGGTGAACCTGTAATATTTGGAGCCAATGCCCTCTCTTTTGGGTAGATATGTGCAGCTTTAAATTTTATATGTTTTTAGCAGTAAGTTAACTAAAAGTTTTACAAGAGTTGAAAGCAATGAAATATTGCTAGTCAATTTTTGAGCAAAAGAAAAATACTGTAACTAATTAACATATGAATTTTAATTTTCTTAAAAAAAAAAAAAGGGAAATGAGATACCCTTCATTTTAGTAAGGGGGAGTGTGGTGGCATTTAGAAGTTTGGATTCAGGTGATGAGGTTTGTGTTTTGGAAACCATTGTGTTGTTTCATTTGTGCTTTTTTATTATACAGTGCATCACTGACTTTACAGCGACAGCAACTTACAGCAGATTCGATCTTACGGCACCTTTTCAGTGCTGTTAACAGCGTTTTACAGCACCTAACTTGATTGTGCATCAAGTTACAGCGCTATAAGCACTGTTGACGGTGCTAATGGCAAGAATAGGCATCAAATTAATGCAGCATCAAGTTATGGCGCCGTAAATGCTGATAACGGCGAAAAATCAACTTATGGCGTGGAACTGGAACGGATCCCCCGCTGTAAGTTGGTGACACACTGTATTTGTTTTGTATTTTACACACTGTATTTGTTTTGTATGTTTGTTAGTAGGTACATGATTTAATTTTTTTTTTTTTCTTTTTTTTTTTTTGGTTGCAATTGAGTGATGGATGGTAGAGCTCCCCTTCATCTGTAATAGGATTTCTATTGGCAATTACCAAATCAGTCTAACAGCTGGAGAGGTCAAAACCAGCTGATTACTTCACTTCCTTGGCCACTGTTATCAGAAAGCACAGACAGAGCAAGAGGATGAGAGAGAGTAAGCAGATAAGACATAATGTGGTGCTAGTAGAAGGATCCTGATAATGATTTTTGGAAGGCTCATCTGTGATTCATTCAGCTTTTATACTCAGATTCAGTTTTCTGCAAAGGAGTGTAATGCTTAGACAGAAGAAACAAAAAACTATTCCAGAGAATGCAGAAGCCGTAAGTATGGTGTGTTAACAGGAGAAATCTTGAAGAGGGAGACAGAAAAAGAGTAAGACTGTGAAGTTTGAGGTGAATCGAATTGGGGAAAGGTTACTGAAGAAGATATTGACATGAAAACTATGAAAATAAAGAATATAACATTGGCTCTCCTGATTTACTTGACAACAAGGCTTTGAACAATTCTTTGAAAACCAACAAAGGTTAAGGTTCTTTTTGATGATCGTTATACTATTAAGACTGATGAATTAGGCCAAGTTTCTTCTGATGGTCATTGCAGTATTAAGAATGATACATTAGGCCAAGGTTCTTTTTGATGGTCATCATAGTATCAAGATTGACAAATTAGATTAAGGTTCTTTTTGATGGCTGTTGTAGTATTAAGACTGATGAATTAGGTTAATTCTTTTGATGGTCGCTGTAGTAGTAAAGTTAATAAATTAGGATAGGTGGATAAGAGTTTTCTTCAACCTTTAAGTTTGTTCCCATCATCCTGCACCAATTTTATAAATGAAAAGCCCCTACAGTGGCATCACCTATTTGCAGATTTTCTCGTAGAGCAATACTGTACAGTGTATTAACTAATTACTGTATTTTCATATTATTTTCGTGACAAAATATACATTTTTTATGATAAAAAATGATTTACAGTACTAATTTTCAAATATTAATATTGAGATTAATAAGATTAAACAATAATAATAATAAGGTATATTTAACCCTTTAACAGTTTAGTAATATATATACGTAGCACACCAGACCTACCCGAGCCCGTTTAGTACGTATACATACGGAAAGCAGATGTTTTGATCGTGGCGTTTAGTATGTATATATACGATCGATTTTTCCTTCCTTCCTTTCAAGGTGAATCCACTAAAATATGTTTTCTCTGGGTCACAGGAAGTCTTGCTGACCATATACAAACAACAACACTTCCTCCTAATCCCCTTTTATCCTAATTTTCCAAATCTAAAGCGGGAATTCGCCAATCGCGGCTACATCGCTATGTATAGAGAGACGCTACTCTGCTGGGCTGGTTCGTTCCCTTACTCGGAACTTTGGACTCTCGATGCAGGAGGTGGAAGGGCTATAATCCTCTGTAATCCAACTTAGTACCAGTTGTGTGTGTTACTTTCATCTTCTGTTATACTTTTCCAGCTCTAGCACAAATGAAAAATGATAAGTAATTGTAATGTACTGACATTTATTCTGATTGAAATATAAAAAATGTTCTCACTTGACATATTTTTTTATTTTTGCGACAAGTTCACTGCATATGACTGAACTCCAGATACATTTCATTCTGAATAACGACTGCAAATTTTGTTTATTCTAAAATGGGTAATAATTGTAATTTACCCCTTAAACGCCGACTGGACATATCGTAAGTCGACTAAAATTGTCTGTCGGGTGACGAGTGGACGTACGTACGTCAACTACAAAAAATTTCAACCTTCGGTCAACTTTGACTTGACCAAAATGGTTGAAAAACGCAATTGTAAGCTAAAACTCTTACATTCTAGTAATATTCAATCATTTACCTTCATTCTGGAACAAATTGGAAGTCTCTAGCGCAATATTTCGATTTATGGTGAATTTTTGAAAAAAAACTTTTTCCTTACGTCCGAGCGCGGTAACTCGGCGGAACATCTCAGAAATTCTTTCGTCACTTTGTCGTAATGTTTGCACCGTTTTTCTAAGAGCCGTTACATAAAGTTTTATATATGAAAATGTGTGCAATTTCATGTAGAATACAACAAAAAATAACTCATGGTTGTAGCTTTTAACAGTTTTGAAATATTTTCATATATAAATCACGATAAAATAAAAAATTCTACCTTCGGTCAACTTTAACTCAACCGAAATGGTCGAAAACAGCAATTTTACGCTAAAACACTTACAGTCTAGTAATATTCAATCAATTACCTTCATTTTGCAACAAACGGGAAGTCTCTAGCACAATATTTCGATTTATGGTGAATTTTTGAAAAAACTTTTTTTTTATGTCCGAGCTTTACGAATTCATTCATCATTTTGTGATAATATTTTGTCTGTGTTGCTTTGATCGTTTTACAATTTACGTACCAAAATCATCGCAATTCAGTGTACAGTACAAAGAAAAAAAAATAACTTATTAGCTTTAACCGTTTTGCTCACAGCATGATTTGTATACAATTATATATGAAATTTTTTTTGCGCTGTCATATATTTCAATATTTATATATGATAATGATATTTTTTTTCATTTCTGATGGTTGCATACTAAACTTCAGGCAATGACAAAAAAAGGAGCTAAAAATGAACTCTTAATCTTAAAAACTAAGTGCTGTGATTTTTTGAAAAACACTTTTTTTCCGCTTTGGTGCTACCTCCCGAACGCCGTTGGCATACAGCAGACACTTTTGTAAATAGAGGCTTGGCGTTTAAGGGTTATTTAATTCAATTTCAACATTTAATTGCTTTAAAAGCCGTGTATATTATGCTTATGTCACCACACGTTTGTGTGTGTGTGTGTGTGTGTGTGTGTGTGTGTGTGTGTGTGTGTGTGTGTGTATATATATATATATATATATATATATATATATATATATATATATATATATATATATATATATATATATATAAATAATATATGTATGTATATATATATATATATATATATATATATATATATATATATATATATATATATATATATATATATTATTATGTGTATATGTATATATACATATATATATATAAATTCAAATAACTCACTGTCATTATAAATTCTGGAACGTCACAGAACAAAGGGTTAGCTACAGAATGAACAAACTTATACATCAAATAATGTACATGTACAATAATCTTAATGAAAGTTATGTACAAAATTCTTACAAAAGAGGCAATGGTGAAAGTTCATCCAACAACAACAGTGATGAAAATCTGTCACCTACAAACAAAAACAGAGGGACAGACAACAAGGCCAAGACAGCAAAGTGAGGTATATATGTCCGTGATGATTGTGAACAGGTTGTCGGTAATTTCCGGGCCAGAGATTTCGTCACTGACTAAAGTGGTAGAAGCACTGCATCGATAAGAGAAACTTTTAAAAATAAGTGATGAAATTTATTGGCATCACCATTTTCTTCATTGAATTATGCTTTTAATCGTGTAAAGAGAGAGAGAGAGAGAACTGTTTTCTTTGTATTGTTCTTTATCTTCCTTTGAACACTGTAAGTCATGTACAATAATACAAACCTAAAAACTTTAGCACTGGTAATTCATAATGTTAGAGAATTCTGACAATGATATAAAAAGTACAGTTAGCATATGGATTAATGAACAGAGGCAATATGATGTTTACACACACACACACACGCACACATATATATACACAGTATATATAATATATATATATATATATATATATATATATATATATGCATGTGTATTTATGTATAGATTTACTGTGCATATAAAATATACTGTACATGCAACATGTATAGCTGTCATAAAAGCACTACATGTGACCAAACTTTCTTCCTGACTTATTATCTGATTAAAGTTAATCTGCATTCCTCATTTCGGGGTTAATCCTATCCTAAAATCAGACTTATCCAGCTCCCCCATACACGGGCTGCCCACAAGAAAGACCATTCCGGGACAAGGCTGAGGTAATTTACAAACTGCCATCATTTGAGGGGTCAATAACCGCATTTTTTTTTATCGCATTGTACCATTTACTTTCATCTGTGAATTTGGGCTAGATATTGGACATTTTTAAATTCAGTTAGATGATTAGAAACTAGATAATCCTCGTCCTAACTTTTGATCAAAGCAGTTCAATGTATGATTTCAGTTCTTCAGATTTCAGTTCTTTCGTTCATTTTGCGTCTTCATGGTTAGATACTCAGAACAAGTGTCAAGCTGTTTACCCTTTCTGACCTAGAATGGGAAGGTGTGGCAACCTGTCCACCACATTTACACAATATCCAAACTTAGGTGAGGGTTTTATGAATCAAATCTGAGAAAAGTGGCAACGTATAAAACGTACTATATGTTCATAGTCATTTTTGTTTGATTATAATATTGATAACTGGCAAATATGGGAATTTATAAGGTGGTGACGTAGGTGGTATTTGAGATGTCGGTATCCTTTGATTGAAATTATCGGTCGCTGTTTACAGCTCTAATTACCTCCTACCTACAGTGAATTTGGTGGGCTTGACATTAGGGCCCGGAAGCAGAGTCCTTTTGAAAGATTCCAGTTATATACTTGTTTCTTTGATGGCACGTTTGGAATTCCCATGTCAACAGTCAAAAGTCAGGGGGGAAAGTGGAAGTCGTTTTAGCTGCCTGTACAAAAGGGAGATTACTAAACATGCCCTTGCCCATGAAGCAAGGAATTGGAATCTGTCAAAAGGACTGGAGATAATCCAAGGCACCATTCTCAAACTAATTTTCGAGTGGTTCCACCCACCAAACTTAACACAGGTGGAGGGAAAGCAGAGAAGAAAATAACAGCTGATCCAGGATACTGTCGTCAGTTGCACCAGAATATCCCTTTATTTATTTATTTATTTATTTATATATATATATATATATATATATATATATATATATATATATATATATACACAGTAATACTTCGATCTTATCTTACGATTCGAGTTGTTAATTCACACACACACGAACTTTTCACTGGAACCTAACTAATGGGCATAGGCGATTTTTTCTCAGACACACGAAATTCTCGAGAAATCCTGCAGAAGTGGGTGTTTAATTTTTGAAGTAATTTACAAGTTTTCATGCTTTTATGTGTAAAATCTGTATGAAAAATGCATTTCATTCTTTTATTTGTAAAATGTGTATGAAAAATGCATTTCATGCTTTTATGTGTAAAATCTGTATGAAAAATGCATTTCACATTTTAATGTGCAAAATCTCTATGACAAATGCATTTCATGCTTTCATGTTTAAAATCTCTATGAAAAATGCATTTCATGCTTTCATGTGTAAAATCTGTATCGAAAATGTATTATTTTTATTTTTTTTACATGCATAAATATGATGCAAAGGTAATTTCAGCACATTCAGTTAGTGTACTTTTACAAGATGTGATACCCATTTGCAAAGTTACTGCACTTCTCAAAGATGATATCCCTGCAGAAAATGCTTGTTTAATGTTTGAAGTACATTTATAAGTTTTCATGCTTTTAACTGTAAAATCGATATGGGAAATTTATATTTATATTTCTGTACATAAATATCATACAAGTATTATGTCCATTTGCAAAGTCTTTGTCACAAGGACTTTACATGACCTTGAGATGAGGTTGTTCAGTCGCGTTCATTTGATAAAATGAATTGGTTAATGTAATATCAGAGATGCAACTAAGAGTTGTATAAGTGTCATTCTTTGAAAATTACTCCGTTCACCTCTGAGAAAAGTGCTGGTGCAATCTGTATATGCATGTAATTACAGCACGTTCAGTTGGTGTACTTTTACAAGATGTGATACCCTTCGTTACTGCATTTTTCAAAGATGATACCCCTGTAGAAAGTGTGTTTAATTTTTAAGTTTTCGTGTTTTTAGGTGTAAAATCAGAATGGACAATTTGTATTTATATATTTGCGCATAAATACGATACAAAAGCAGTACAGTTACTTTATTACAGTATCTCTCTCTCACTCTCTCTTTCTCTCATTTGTCATTACCTGTACAGTATATAATTTTAAACTGATTGAATTTTACCTGTACTGTACTACCTTCTACAAACATTATGTACATGTTTTTGATATTTTATGGAATTGTACTTTTGTTGACTGACACGACGTTTTGCCTAGTGACGGAAAGAAAACAGCTTTTACTCTAAGTGACAAAGAAAACGGCATCCCATGAATTAGGGGTAACATCAGTATACGTACGCACCTACTGTAAATGCGCTATTATGAAACTGTGCAGTACTCAATTTTTATGTTAACCATTTACTGTATTCCTTTTTTAAGGGTAATAAGCTAAATTTTAAATAAAATTACACTAAATTTAGTTCATTTAAAAGTTAGCTTAATACTTTGTAAGCATATTTAGTATTTAAACTTTGGAAATAAACATTTATTACCATTTTTAAAGACCATGCCAAACTTACGCGAAAATTCACCTTGCACGAGGGGCTCTGGAACCTAACCTCGCGTAATTTCGAAGTATGACTGTATGTATATATATATATATATGAAGCAAGCAAATCAGTAGGCCTCCACATGAACTTCCATAACACCAAAGTCATGAGCAATAAATACACTGAAAATGCAGATAACATACTTGAAATGTAAAATCAACAAACTGAGGAAGTGGACCTACATCTAACTTGGACAACGAATCTCTACATGATGCCTCCAAAGAGAGCGAAATAAAAAGAACAACCACTCTCGGTTGGTAGGCGTTTGGAAGAGCCAGTACAGTGTTAAAAAATAAGAAGATTCCTATCCTCTTAAAAAGGAAAGTCTATGATTAGTGTATCCTCGCCAATGTCACCTATGGGGACGAAACTTAAAATCTAACAAAATAGCTTTCCCTTAAATTACGAACAATACAGATGGCACATGAGAGAATTATGCTAGATCTAACTTGGAAGGATAGAAAAACGGCTAAATAGATAAGTAAAAAACTAAAGTAAAGGATATCCTTGAAACCATCAGTAAGCTCAAGTGGAACTGGGTGGGGCATATTGCCAGGATGACAGACAACAGAAGGACATCACGAACAACCTTCTGGACGCCCCGAGGATACACAAGAAACCGAGGAAGACAAAAAAACCTGCTCACGAGATGACTTAGACCAATATAAACAACAGTGGCACATAGCAGCGGAGGATAGAAATCTGTGGAGGAACCTGGGGAAGGCCTACATCCAACAGAGGACTTTAGAAGGCTGAAATGATGATGATGATGATGATGATTATATATATATAATATAAATAAATAATATATATATATATATATATATATATATATATATATATATATATATATATATATATATATATATATATATATATATATATATATATATATATATATATATATATATATATATATATATATATATATATATATATATATATATATATATAATGTATGTGTTTGTGTGTTATCTACCGAGACATTTTTATTTACCATATATTTTATAACTGCTCCTATAAAGAAACTAAATCGATATCCTTCATGTAGAAGAAAAGGGATTTGGCACAAGTGAACAAGAAAAGAATAGGTGGGGTCGGGTCAAAATTCTCTGCCTATCTATCCATCAGGCATGGTACAGGTGACTAAATCTTGAACCCCCGCTGATTCAGGTATCAGGCCTTGCCACTACCATGATGAAAAGTTTAATGCTTTCCAATGCTTGTTTGTAGGCCCCAAGAGATTTTGATAATCACACCCAAACAATAACAATTCAATTTTCAGTAATGGTAAACACCTAAACAATTCAATTTTCAGTAATGGTAAACACCTAAACAATTCAATTTTCAGTAATGGTAAACACCTACGGCAAAAGAACAGAGGGGCTTTAATCCAATATAATCCAGCCAAGTGTCTTCATGATAAAAGTGATATTCTGAGCGAAATCAATAAAAATTGACTCACTTGACTCATTTATAATTTTAATATATGATCAGTGCATGTGACATTTATGTAGCTTCATCCTAAATAATGACAATTGTTGGTAATTTATATTTAAAAAATTGGTGAATATACTGTATATGTATATATATGTATATATATATATATATATATATATATATATATATATATATATATATATATATATATATATATATATATATATATATATATATATATATATATATATATATATATACAGTAACTTATAAATCCCATACAGTTTACTATTATTCAAAACTTCTTTATTTACGAAACAGACATGCATTGCAGATGGTTTAGAATTTATAACACGAATCTAGTTTTAGCCCAAAGACAGGATTATACGGATTATAATATGCCAGATCTTTTGGAAACAACTTGAATATATGCCATTATATTGCCTGTCATAGAAAAATCTGATAATTAGTAACAATTATGATTCATATGACCAATTGTTGTAACCTACTAATAAATTCTAGAACCTCAAAAAAGGGTAGGTCTGATATACAACGAATAAACTTCCATGCAGTATATGAAACAATGCACGTGTGTCAGTTCTAAGAGAATATTATTTACCAGCTGGAAAGAGCAGACGTATAAATACATGACAGTGGTGAAAGGGATCGGCCATATACATATGTTAATAGTCATAGATGGGTTAAAATATATGGAATAAGATACAGAAACTGATAAAAAAAAGCAAATGTAGCCCCCCCTGCACTCAAAAGATAGCACACCACGTAGAGTAGTTGCCATATTGTGTTTTTTACTTTTTTGCTGACAGTCTGGGTAGCCTGAATGTTTGCTGAGCACGCTCTCAGCTGA
Organism: Macrobrachium rosenbergii; assembly: GCF_040412425.1. NCBI lineage: Eukaryota > Metazoa > Arthropoda > Malacostraca > Decapoda > Palaemonidae > Macrobrachium > Macrobrachium rosenbergii. Next base: position 3,106,033 of record NC_089777.1, on the reverse strand, counting down.
CAGTAGGGGCACCGAAGCTGCTTCCCGTAGAAAATGGTTACTGGGTTAAGGCATACTTGGTGTTGGAGCTATTAAAATAGGCAGTTATACCCATTTTTAAAGGGGTGTTTGGTGTTTGAACTATTAAAATAGGAAGTATTAAGCATTTTTTGAGGGGGTCTCAAGTATTCATGGATTTTAGCTATTAGCAGGGGGTTGTGGTCCCTATCCCCCTTAATACCGGAGGTCAATTGTAGACAGATAGACAGAGACAGATACAAAATGGAATAACCATTTAATGGAAATATTTCCATGTAAATTTCTAAATTTTGCAAAAGAACCTCTACATCTAACTCAAATACTGTACTAACATGTAAAATAACTTACATAAAAAATCCATCCACACAACTTATATAATTTACATGTTGCACATTTAAAGATGTGCCCATGAGTAGCAAAATGTTTTTTCTCTGCACTTTCAGTTCAGTGAAAGTTTAATATGAATGGAAAAAATAGCAAAGTAAAAGGTTATTCTATTTGGAGAAATGTTCAAAATAAAGTTCTGAAATAAACTATTTTAATAAGAAAGCTCTAAATTCTTTGAAGGAAAATCAATGTATAAAATTGTTACAAATGCTTATGAATACAATATCTACAATGTTCATTGCATGTGGCACAGTACAGATGCTTCATCCTTGGAGATTTTAGGGAGTCTCAACATCTGTCAGCAGTAAATTACAAAATTACACTGATTGTGTGCTCCTTGATGGCAGTCAAATGGGAAGCCACATTTATCAAACTCATAAAACATGATTATGGATGAGTTTGGGGAGTATGGTCTATGGGGCCCTTGAAAATTGTGTTTTGTGTGGGAGTGCACGTGTGTGGGGGGAGTCTGCCTTGGGGGTGGGCTCGTTCCAAAGTTTGTTTGCAGTTCTGCAATGCTATTCTTAGGAATGATTATGCATTTTTATTTTTCTGGGCTGGGAAAAATAGGGAGGGTTGGAATCAGGAATGGTATCTGAACAAAAAGCATCTGTCAAAACATATTATGAAATGAGCCACTGGAAAAGGTTCATTATAAACAGTGACCCTAACTAAGGAATAAGCTGAGGTGATGGACAAAGAACAGAGTGTACAGAACATACTGTTTCACACTTTCCATATTAAGTACAGTATAGGCATAATACGAAGGTCATTAGTAGAGGAAAATGCAGCATGAGACTCCTACACAGGACTCCAGTAGAAGTGTTTCAATCAGCTTTCAATTACAATACACAAATCAGTAAAACAACACAATACACAATTAGTCACAGATACTAGCACAAACAAAGCTTTTTGCAAACTGCCAAATAACTAACCATGGTCTATGATATTACTATCCTCTTCATCCGAGTCTGGTCCTTGAATTTCTGCTCTCAACCATTTACGCCGACAACTCTTAGCAAATGGAAGCTGCCACAATTCTGTAAAAACAACTCACAATTCACTATGTGCAATTATACCAATAATAATAAGGTTGATCATGTACACAAAAGGCACAATATTAATTAACGAGGAGTTCGAACAATATAAATTATTGTAATGAACAAATGAATAATTAAAATTATTAAAACCATCTACAAAAAGAGAATGGAATGCATCGGCTCTCAGTATATGAGTATTCACCAAAATAAATATGTCCAAAAGAAGAAAAGCCAAACTTTGCAGAGTTTTTTAGATGCAACGACAAGTGCTGAAGTAAGAAGCAAGTAGGGAGGAATGTAAGAAAATAACAAGTAGCAACAGCACGGAGACACTGGAAAGTGACTGTGTACAATTAACAAACAGAGCAATACACCTGTACTACTCTGTGCAGCAAAGATATAGGCACTGACAAAGGGGACAGAAATTTTGAAAAGGTGTGACTGCATAACACTAGATTTGTAGCCAAAGTGCAGTGAGATCACACTGTGAATGAAGAGGCAGCTGTGATTGGAGTCCATCAGCTGAGAATGAGAGACTAAGAAGGGGTGGAAATTATCAGAACATAGTCAATAATAGATTATACTTAACAAGACCATCATACCAAAAGTCTTGACTATCACAGGGTTGACCAAAAAAGAGTTTATTATGCATGGAACAATGTAAAGAAATTTAACCTGGTACATTAAAGCTTCATGAAATTTGGTAATATGGTAAGATTGAAAATATATTAGATTGGACAAAATTTCTTTACGGGATTTGTGGCTAATGGTCGACATACAGCTGTCCACTGAAATATGGGTATTTACACAAAACATCTTTTACTGTGAATGTACTGCATTTTAAACCTAGGGGAAGTAAGTAATGACCGATGGTATTCAAAATGCCTCCTTAAACATGTGCAAAATTCTTAAGTAGGAAAATACCACCTCTGCATTTTTTGTATTGATGATTGCCACAAAGGTGTATTGTTGGATATTCATTAAACTGTTACAACATTTTCTCTTGTTATTCCACAAACCATGCAATTACTTACAATGGTATGATGTAGTCCTAACTGCTGCAACCTTCCCTACACTGCCTGTATCTTCATTTCCTTTCATGCCTGCATTAACAAGGACTAAAGAAAATTCTATATTTGTCCAAATTTCATGTAATTTATGCAATGAATATTTGATCTACTGGACAAGGGAATTCCTTGGACAGAAAATCTTCAAGCATTTCTACAGCACTTCTAGAATCAAAGAAAATGACAAATTTCTGTGAAGCATACAATACTGCTGTGAAAACAGAAGACTTGTAAAGTATTAGGACTTGTTTTCCTTATCCCTTAAGGGACAGGCTAAATTTACACTAAACACACCCCACAGACTGGGCAAACTTTAAGTTGGCCAATTTAAGAAATAACACATCCATGGAAAGAGGAAGATAAGCAAATGCATATAAGAGAAATTCTGAAAAATTTTCTGCTCCTTTCTTGGGAAGTTGAAAGTGACTATTTACAACCCCGTGTGGGGCCTCTTTTACAAGACACTCATAAAAATATGCTAATATTACCAAGTTATACATGTTTTTCTAATAAATTATTTTATTTTATTTTGTAAAATTATAATTACAGCTCATACAACATCATAACATAAGAACTAAAATCAGTAACAAATTCTGAGTATATATGTTGTAAAATATTTACGAGATTTACTGAGATGGGGGATGCATTAATTTTTTGTGAGGTACATGTATACATGTTTTTTCTAATATTTCTTTGCAAAATTACAATTATAGCTGACTTACTATCATAAAAGAGAAGAACTAAAACCAACAGCAATCACTGGGTATATTTATGAACAAATAAATACAAAGACATCATGGGATTGAGAAGGGAAATACATTCCCCCATCAAGTCTCAAGGCATACCGATCCCCCTCTGTCCTCTGCTGTGCTAATACAGTTATCGTAAGTCATTTATGGACCACTGAAGCGCTATGAACATCGTTCTCACTAAATTCATCCAAACCGTATGGTGCGAAACATTAATAGTACTCAAATGAGTTAGCCTGTCCATCACTCAAAACCTGTTATAGATCATCATATGATGATGCCCATCCATTAAGGGTTAACAGTGAGAGATCTGGACATGTGAGTAGTGTCTTTTCACTGAATACGCTCCATGTACGGTGCTTATGATGTTCTGGCATGTAGGTGCAGTATTTCTAAAAGTAATATAAGGGGGTCTTTTATTTGGTATTTCAAATATCTCTACGGTGTGTAAGTTTTTGCATCTTACCTAGTAATTTCTATATCATTTGTTTTCCAAGCAGTTCTTCCTCTTAAATAAAGGAGTTTTCCATTCCCTTTATGTTAATTTCCCTGCAGTGCCTGTCAATGCTATATTAATTTAAGAGCAAGACCCATGGGCAATGTAGTTCACTGGAGCCACACTGATGAGCTTGCAAGTATACAATTAAGATTTTCTTTACCTAATCCTATGTAAATCTTTCTGGCCCTAGTGGTCAATAACTTAAATGAACGTGAATCTACACTATGTGACGAAGCTTTAATTTTTTCTTATCAAACCAAGAAGTTCTGGAGATTTAAAAATTACTCCAATCTATTTTCATTTTCTTAGAAGGTGTACACCTCATCCAAACAAATTTAAATCCATCTACATAAAGATGCTTTATATTAAATATGGGTGAAATTGATCCAGTGAATCAGGAAAATGAAAAATGTGAAAAGGTTATGTCTGACAGCAAAAGGGCAAATGGACTTTTATTAGAAAAACTTGCCTGCATTCAACTTACGAGGCTTAACAAAAGTCAAATCCTCATCTGACTGCTCTGATCTGGCCTACTCTGATCTCTTCATCATGGAACTGTTGAATATTTATATGTAAATACTTTCCTAATTATTTATTAAATGCTAATGGCAAAAAAGAAGCCCTTTTATTTATGTTAATTCATTAATAAAAACTTACGTTGTGGCTCTTTCCAGAGACGAATGATGACTGCTGTTCCTTTCACTTCAATCCAAGACTGATCAGGATCTACTTCTCCTTCTAATTCCTCATCAACAACATAGAACTTGTCACCCAACAGCGTTCTAAAAGTATAACTGTACTTAAAATATGGAATATTCCCATTAAAAACATTAAAAATATAAAATACATTCATGTTATTCTATCCTTTAAAATTCTTACATGTTTTTAGGACAATGCAGTAAACTTCCTTGTGATCAGTATTTAAACAGCTAGAACTCGAGCAACTGGCACATTTTTCCTCAACTGCCATTGTAGAGAGAGAGAGAGAGAGAGAGAGAGAGATTGATTTACTATTTAAGAATTTTTGCCATTCCATGGTCAGCTCATTTTTTTTTATGCTGACAAGCAGATCTGTTGTAGGCCATAAGTGCCAGTCATCCAATTCTAACACCATTTCTGTGAGTGTGAAGATTAAACTACTCAGCTACTCTAGTCTCCTCCCTTTTCACTCTTTTCCCTTGCCCCTGATGGATAATTCCACCAATAACAATCATTGAGTGCTTAAATTTGCAAAGAAAAACAAAACTCTAGGTTAAATATAAGCAAGCATTTGAAAAGAAATTACAAAAATTATGCAGTTAATGACTTTGTTTCTATTGGTGAGCTGCACACATTCAAATGTTTCAAATGCAATGAAGTACCATGGCTTTGGCTAATACTGTAAAGCATATTGATATGAAGTAATGTATGCAGTATAAATTGCCTGTGTTCACAAATGTATCATGCTGGTGTAAAGAGAGAGAGAGAGGAAAGTTAAGTATACCTTAGTTTTACCAGACCACTGAGCTGATTAACAGCTCTCCTAGGACTGGCCCAAAGGATTAGACTTACTTTACGTGGCTAAGAACCAATTGGTTACTTAGCAACAGGACCTATAGCTTATTGTGGAATCCAAACCACATTTCAGCCGGCTGCGGGGAAAAGAGAGAGAGAGAGAGAGAGAGAGAGAGAGAGAGAGAGAGAGAGAGAGAGAGAGAGAGAGAGAGAGAGAGAGAGAGAGAGAGAGATCCTTTATGAAACAAGTTTTGAAGAAAGAAAAGCATATTTGTTGTGGATGCTGGGAGTCTTCAAAGGAGTTACTCTCATGGTACCCCAAGGGCTCCATAAGACATACCAATCAATATCAGAGATTTCTCTCATAGTTGGTCTTGACCAGAACAGTACCTTTGATGTCACATAGTGAGTGAGTATAAAAGGACTTGAGACTAGAGGCTCTTTCCCTTGCTTGCAGCATTTACCCAGTTTTCCTTCACCTTTCTCACACAGATATGGCAAGAGTGCGCATGCTGGCAAAGATCCCCGTTACTTGCCAGGCCTGTTAAAGGAAAATACTCACCCCTATTTCCCATGCCTATTCATCAGGGAAAGCAGGTGGGTTTGAGGACTCACAGCAGCTACCAAAAATAGGTTTTCTTTTGTCAAACCCTGCTTTTTATAGCATGACCACTCTTCATCCTCAAAAAAGCATAAAAAAAAATTGACAGGTGATGAAATGATTACTGTATAAAAAATCCCAGCAACCCATACAAAAAAATGTTCCATGGTAATGTCACTTTGGTTTCTACCTATCTTCTTTTATTCAGGATACCCATTAGGGTTTAACAGTTGATACAAAAAACAAGAACCTATATACTCATATGTTCTATTTTATGCAGTTCTCAGGTGACATCAAATTTTACCTGGTTGGGATATAGCATTATTGTTCCCTTCCTTGGCAATAACTCGCAATTACCATGGCATCAGGAAGTCCTTTTGTTTTCTACTAAGGCATCTTTGCAACTAGAACTTACCATACCACCTACCAATACACAGTGCACCCAAATTCGCTTTATGTCAAGGCAGCAGTGTCCAAGGAACACTGCCTCTGATGACTGCCTTGAAACCCCACAGACTTCTTCACAAGAAATGTCTTCAACAAAAGCCAGGGATACACCCAGCCATTCCTGGGCACTACAACAATCTCAGGTCATGCAGAGAAAGTGGCTTGTTTGTGATAGGGTGTAAGAAAAAAGGTCCATCTGGGATGTTGGCCATGAGATCTAAGTAAAACTGTAGTGCTCAGACTAGGCATAATGTCTTATCTGTAATTCTGAGTTCCCATAGAAGAAAAGGGAATTCTTCAAAAGGTCTTATTCTTTGTCAAAAATGACAAAGCAAGAGACAACAGTTATGGCTAAATGTGTGAGTGCTGAAACGTTGTCTCTGTCCAAGAGTCAGGATGCCAAGAAAGTCAAAAAGACCACCTTTTGAGCACCAAGTTGTAGTTGCATTAGGACCACTGACTTGAGATGACAGGGGTCAAAGAAACTTACTCAGGGACCAGGTAATGGAAAGCCTTGCAGGAACTGGTATTTACACAGAAGGGAAACATGCACTTCTATCTTTGAATCAATGCCATACCCATAAAGCCCCGTATGACATAACTGTACTGGTAGCAAGGTGCTTGTCCTCAAACAGGTACATCAGAAAATGTAAAACTGTTTTAACTAAGCTCAACTAGTTCTAAATGTGGAAGTAATCCAACCACACTAGCTAGATGAAGTGCACAGTTTTTGAACCAGGTACCTAGCAATGTTGGGTGAACAATCTTTACGGTAGACTAATTCTAAAAAAATCCACACATGAAGGCCATGGTTCCAAGCAAGTTCATCAGGAAACCCTCTGACTGGAGTCAGCTGACTACACTCTCAGGTTTCAGAGGCTCTCTTCTTTGGTAGTTCCCAAAATTAGCCAATGATCTAGACAGGCTAACACTTGAATGCCTTCTTATCTGAGTTTGTGAACAAGCATTGCTGCTAATTTTGTGAAAATTCTGTGCCACATCAAATGCAAATGCAATTACCTTGAATCTGGAACCAGTCATTTCCTATCCAAACCCCACTAAAGATTGGAAGGGAATGGTAACGGACGTGTCATGACTTTCAGGTTGATAGAGGCAGTCCAAGTTTCACATGAAATGAAAGTACTTGGACAGCAGTAGTCATAAGAAACTGCAGCAAACAATTCTTTTCAGACCCCACAGTGCTACTCCATGAAATCATACACTGCCCCCTTACAGTTTGCAAGAAAGGTCTTTGCAACAGCAGCCGAAACAGTCCTAGAAGGCTCTAAGAGCCTCCTCATAATTACTAAAAGAATAGTGGACAAGGCTTGGGCAGAAAAGAGGCAGAGCATTGCATGGAACTCAGAAGTGACTGTTCCATCTGATATTTGGCCCATAGGGGCACCAATCTCCTGGGTGGCCACAGAGAATGGGAATTCTTTCCATTCAAAAGGAAAAACTGCCAGATCCTTGGATAGTGGAAATACAGTACATGGCCATATTTCCACACTATCTTATGCTGCCCAGAAACTGCAAAGTCTTTAAAATCTGCCTTTACATTACAGTAAACCCCCAATATTTGCGGACTCACATATTCGTGGATTTCTCTGTGGAATGTATCTACCCATTATTCGTGGAAAATTCGCCCAGTCACGGTATTTTTCGCTGAGAAATATTCACTAACTACTGTATTTCATGACTAACTGCACTTTTTGTGATAAAACTATTAAAACACTCAGGTATAAGTATTTTTAGAGGGTTTCATTGTGTTTAAACTATCAAAATAGGCAGTTCTAAGTGTTTCTAGAGGGGTTTTCAGTATTCGCGGATTTTAGCCATTTGCGGGGGGGGGGGGGGTTACGGAATGCATCCCCCGCGAATACGGGGAGTTTACTGTATTAGTTGTTATGGGAGTGAAAGAGCAGAAAGCTGGTGCCACCCACAGGGAGGTACTGGCTCTCCAGGATTATGGAGGTACAGTATACCATAATTTCCATTAGAAAAAAAAAAAAAAAAAAAAAATTTCCTCAATGACTTTGGCTGCCATGCTAGCAGGGAAGGTGGCCATCTTCTATAGCGATTCTCAATGTCTGATGGAGGAGGAACCCTGCACCTGTATTGGGAAAACCAGCTCTTTCCAGAAAAATTACTGATAATCCACCAAAACTATTATTTCCTAAATATGATATTTTAATGATAAAATAAAGTTTGTTCATACTTACCTGGCAGATATATATATAGCTGTATTCTCTGATAGTCCGACAGAATTTCAAAACTTACGACACACACAGTGGGAGATCAGGTGGTTAGTACCCATTCCTGCCGCTGGGAGGCGGGTATCAGGAACCATTCCCATTTTCTATTCAGATTTTCTAGTGCCACTGTCTCCTGAGGGGAGGTGGGCGGGCACTATGAATATATATATCTGCCAGGTAAGTATGAACAAACTTTATTTTATCATTAAAATATCATTTTGTTCATGAGACTTACCTGTCAGATATATATATAGCTGAATACCACCATTGGAGGTGGGTACAGACAGAATAGGATTTAGGAAAACACACTACATGTAGGTGAAAGATGCCTTGGTTCCTTACCTGTTAGCATAGCTGACTTTGTGATTACTGTCACCCAAGTCCGCTTCTGCTTAACTAGAGTCTCCAGCAAGGGTGTGACCTGTATAGCTGGTGAGTTCTAGATGATCTGTCAACGGGGCGTGACCACAATGTGACTAGACCATATTGACCATACAATGAGGGCAAACGAAGTAAAAACCAACCACCTGACCAAGCCTAACTAAGTTAGGATAACGCAACTAAAGCTAACGAGTGGGAAGTCCGCCACAGGCAGTCGACCCAACAACCATAAAAACACTATCCAACCATTTTCTATAGGATAGGATGAGTGTCATCCCCGCCCCCCAGGAAAGTATCTGCGAAACGTATGGTCCTAGCGAGAAGCAGTTCTCATATGTCGTCTTCACATCTCTCAGGTAGTGTGAAGCGAACACAGAGTTGCTATGCCAAAATGTGGCACCCAGAATGTTACTGAGTGACATATTCTTCTGAAAAGCCACTGAAGTTGCAACCGCCCTCACCTCGTGAGCATTGACTTTCAGAAGTTTAAAATCAGTGTCTTGACAGCATGAATGGGCTTCCTTAATCGTATCCCTCAGAAAGAAAGCCAGAGCATTCTTCGACATAGGTAAGTCCGGTCTCTTTCACGAACACCATAAACTATCTGAGGGCCTCGACTTTCCTTCGTCTTGTCTAAGTAGACTTTGAGAGCCCTAACAGGGCAAAGGACTCTCTCTGGCTCTTGAATTAGGATCTCAGCCATACCCTTGATTTCAGCTCTTGGGCCAAGGGTTAGACGGGTTCTCATTTTTTCGCTAAAAGGAAGGGCTTAAAGAACAAACAGCGTTATGTCCTTTAAAGCCTATATGTCTACTAAAGGCTTGCAGTTCACTAACCCTCTTTGCAGTTGCTAGAGCGGTTAGAAAAATAGTCTTTCTGGTAATGTTCCTCAATGACGCAGAACGAAGAGGTTCGAACGAACTGGACATCAGGAACCGTAACACAACATCCAAATTCCAAGAAGGAGACCTTAGCCGAGGCACCTTCGAGGTTTCGAAGGATCTAAATAGATCGTGAAGGTCTTTGTTGTTAGACAGATCCAAGTTTCTATGCCTAAAAACAGATGATAGCATACTCCTATATCCCTTGATAGTCGGGACTGCTAGTTTAACATCACTCCTCAGAAACAAGAGGAAGTCTGCTATCTGGCTCACAGAGGTCGTGGTAGAGGAAAAGCCCTTCTTTCTACACCATCTCCTAAAGACGGTCCACTTCGATTGGTACAAATTACTGGAAGAGAGTCTTCTCGCTCTGGCAATAGCTTTCGCCACTGGTCTAGAAAAACCTCTCGCTCTGGCCAGCTTCTCGATAGTCTGAATGCAGTTAGACTCAGAGCGGGGAGGTTTTTGTGGTACCTCTCGAAGTGGGGTTGTCTGAGTAGATTGACTCTCATGGGCAGAGATCTTGGAAAGTCCACTTCCAAGTCAAAAAACCAAAAGTCAAACAAATACTCAAGTGACAACCAAGTTTTATCCGAAATCCAAGACGGAGGTACTGAAAACAAGTGTTGACAGTACCGGCGACAGAGAAAAAATCTGAATAGAAAATGGGAATGGTTCCTGATACCCGCCTCCCAGCGGCGGGAATGGGTACTAACCACCTGATCTCCCACTGCGTGTGTCGTAAGTTTTGAAATCCTGTCGGACTATCAGAGAATACAGCTATATATATATCTGACAGGTAAGTCTCATGAACAAATATTCTTTTCCTTTTGTTGAGGAGGTATTTGCTGGCTAGCAAAAGGATACACATTGAAGTGCCATGCTAAGGCAGATATTGGTGTCACTGACCCTCCTGGCTTCAGGGGGTTACAGCCTTAACTGCTAATGATAGAACCAATTGAAACTAAGAAATTACATGTAGGGGTCATGCCTCCATGAGTCTTCCAACTCAAAAGAGATCTAAGTGACAAACTTCAGTTTTCTCTGTAACTTTGGGGTTTCTGTTAGCTTACTACCAGCAGACTGTAGATTTATAGATTTAGGCATACATGCCAAGCACTGGGGCAACTAAGGCCATTCAGTGCTGAAACGGAAATTGACAGTAAAAGTTTGAAAGGTGCAACAGGAGGAAAACCTCACAGTTGCACTATGAATCAATTGTTAGGAGAGGGTGGACAGTAAGATGGAAGAAAGAGAATATGAATGGAGGTACAGTAAAAGGAATGAAAGCAGCTGCAGGTGGGGGCCGAAAGAACGCTGCAAAGATCCTTAGTAATTCCTACATTGTACCGCATGAGGTGCATTAACGGCATTAACCCCCTACAGGAAGCTTAATACCAAGACCTTAGGACAATTTTTTTGTGTGAAGATTGATCCATGCACAGGTAGCTTTTGAAGTCTTTCTACATCTCTCTTTGGAGGGCTTTAAAGAATCCTAAGAGATAACCTCCAACTCAGTGTTCAGAGCTGTTTAGAATTCCCAACAGGAATCCTATCAGCTCGTTTGTAGTGGTGCTCAGTATTGTGGGCTTTCCCGATACTGTACATTATCTTGTTCAGAACTTGGGCAAGCTTTTCCACAGAATTTCCTTATTAGGGATCACCATCCTGGTTAGTCACACTGTTGCTACAAAACAAAGGCTTGAGAGTCTCTAATGAAGGACCACAGGAGGAAGGAGGATGGATCCTACTGGGGTTCCTCATAAATATCAGGTTATTGCATGGGTAAAAGGTATTTCAGGGAGAGGAGGGTGGCCCTATTATGACCCTCTTCAACATAATGTTATTACATGGGGAAGCCAAAATATTCTTTTGAGGGATCCCTTTCAAGCAAAGGTGAAGCCAGTGCTCCTGGGTCTTCCAGACTCAAGTGGGAAAAGTTCTATCCCAGTGTATAACTCATGATCTTCCTCAGAGGAGTCACACAAGGAGATCTTGAATTCCAGTATGGACATTGAATGTGCTTGGAAACAGAGGGGAATACTCTCAGCCAAGCTCTCCCAGGAAGATGTACTCTCCTCCCCCTACACTCCCTGTAAAACCCTGGACCCAAAGAGCTAGTCTAATTAAATCTTTCCTTTACAGTTCACTGCCAGGACCATGTTGCCATTTTGCACATGTCCAACAACTATCTAACTCAACTTTATATCAGCAAGGCAATGTTTATGGCAAGTGTTAAGTGCCATCCCAATGGCAAACAGCAGATTATGTAGTTTGCAGTGGAGAAAGCAACCTTTGGATTTAGCTTATTAGCAGCACCACAGTATTGAAAAAAAAAAAAAAACAAGTCAAATACATGGTGTACATCTCTATCAGATAAGCAGAACAAGCACCAGCATGAAATGGACTGAGACTGTTGTAAGTGCATAGCTGTGATAACTGGTTAAGAGACACTTTCAAGTGGGTAACATTATTTTAATGATAATATAATGATTGGTGACATCCCTTTGAATCATGATTAAACTACAAGTGCCATTACCAGATTCCAAAAGTTTAATACATTAACAAATACAAGAGAGCAATCTTTTTCCTGCCAATAAAAAAACCCATGAATATCATAAGAAGTGAGTCACAAAAATATACAACCTTGACATCTTAACGAAACAACTAACACAATACAATACTGGCTGATATGCATGACCCAGAGGTATTACAAAAATAATAGAGCCTTATAATGCTCTGGTATCTATTAAGAGCTAGCCTAGCAAATCTGATTTAAAATACCACCTCTATAAGGTTATACTGGGTGGCACAACTTTTAAAATAGTTATTTTTTGTTTAAAGCATGTTCATCCTTGGAAGTTAATTTGAGCTTCAGGATTATTTATGAATGGTAGACTAGTGTATTTTTATAATGAATGCTAGCATAACAAAACTAAATATCAAATAATCATGCTAAACTGATTGGTGCTGTGTTTCAAATTGTTACTATCTACATGATACTCAATGAGATGTGTTTCAAAGCATCTACAGTACAACTTGCCAAACATATCGATATTCAAGTATTATTATTATTATTATTAAAACAGTTTAACCAGACCACTGAGCTGACTATCAGCTCTCATAGGACTAGCCCGAAGGATTTGGATGAAATGACAGGTCTAGGCTAGAAGCCTAGCACTGGGACCAAATAGGTCATTCGGTATGGTGATGAATGAATTAAAATGAAATTAAAAACTGCACAAAGGCATACTCTCTCATACTGGAAAACACACACACACACACAATAAATACATTTATACTCACGTTTCCTTATATACTCACTAAGAAGGTATATTAAAATTTAAAATAAATTTTTTAAAATTTTAAAATTCATTAGACTCCAAGGGTTTTCTTATTTCTATTATTTACTTTTCATATTCTATCATCATTCAAGTACCACCAACATTACACAGGATGGTACTATACCTCTAACAACTATATAATACTATATGAGATATGGTTCTATACAACTAAAACCTGCTTAACCAATAGACATTAAAGTACCACCCATAATATATCAGATGGTACTCCAGTATACATCAACTTATTATTAACTACAGTAGCGATGTGTGTTATGGTTCCCATTATTACACAGATAACTAATATGTCATTGAAACTGACAGTTTAATTCAATAACCACTACTGGAAAGTATTTGCTATATCCCCACTGAAGAGGAGCCAAAAGTTTACTTCTTGGGTTATAAACAAAGTTGTGATGCCACTGTCCCACCTAACACATTTTCTATTCCCCTACAACACAAAAATCCTGATACATTATTAAAGATAGCAGGAAATTTCTGTAGTACATAATTTATTTTAAATGTTTCTAAATTATTAATAAAAAAAAAAAAGAAACAGGATACATAGTTTAAAACTAAACTGTACGTTAAAACACATAGGAGAAACTGAGAGTCACTGTTATCATTTTGTGACTGAGAAGTTGGGCTAAAAAATAAATTTTCCTTTTTATTATGTAAATGAAAAAGATCTAAATATAATAAAAAAATCAACTAATGGGCTTTTAGTTATAAAATCTGAAATAAATATTTCATAATTATCCAAGCCTACAGCAAACCAGAATGTAGGACTTTGCCTGCTAGCCTAATCTAATATCCCCACCTTGACAGATCTACCAGTCAGAATTTAACAATTATGCCTAAACAAAAACAAAAAAAATTTAAGGAACAAACTTTTTACCGGGGCTTAAGACTAATACAGTACTAAGCTTTCCTCAGAAGATAACTGCAACATTTCACTGACACAGCCCTTTGAAACTGTGCTGGAGCAGAGGTGGGGGCATGTGAGTATCTTAAAATACCAGCGAGTGATGGGGATCCTTGCTTGCTTGTGTGCTGATGCCACATCTGTTTGAGAAGGGTGACTGAAAACCGGGTAGAAGTTGTTTGAAAACCGGGTAGAAGCTGTAAACAAAAGAAACAGCCCTCTTGCCTTGAGTTCTTTTATACTCTAATACTGTGTCAATCCAAGGCACTACTCTGGTCAAGACTAACTAGGAGAGAATTCTTTGAGATTGGTTGGTATGTCTTATGGTCCCTTGGAGGACCAGAGAGTCTTTATCTTTAATCTGCTATATTGATATATGGATTCAAGGCTTCACACCACCATCTGAGTAAGTTAAGCACAGGATATTATTCACTTTAAGATAAGATATGAATTATTTAATAAAACTGAAAAATAAGTATTGTTTATTGGTAATGAATGATGGAAAAAGAATATATTACAGCATTTTTGAAAGATCTCTTTCTTGTAACTGGTAAATCCAAATGAATAGCAACCTTTTGGTCCTAAGTGTATTGGTTATCCAGGATTTTACTGTACTACTGAAAAGTCAAGTATTAGGCTTGTAAAGTAATTCTTAGATTTCTCCACAAAATTCTATAATTCTTGCTCCCTAACTACTTTTATTTCTTTCATTCAAGATAGGCTCTTAATGTCCCTATCTTCTTACTATAATATTAAAAACACTGATTATCACAACATTGACTGCTGTCTCCACACTGAAAAATTAGAACAGCGGATGCTATAAACTACTGGTTTATGAAAGTGGTAGCATTAATGCAAACTTTTTAGTCTATATTTGTTTTAAAAAATCATCTATACAATACTACTATTCAGAGAACTGAAAAACTTACTTGAACACAAGACGTGAAGTGCTAATCCGACAACGATACATTAGAACTCCTATTAGGTACATTTTCAAAATGATTTGGTCCTTGTTTTGATTCCAAGATGTTTCAGGATTAAGCTTAGGTGTAACACCATCTATAGCTTGCAACTGTGGTGCATGCAAACACAAGTCATTGAATTCTTGTAAAGAAGTTGTAAGTTTCTTATGATTTACAGTTGTTTGTCCTCTCTCCTCTTCTTTTACCAAAGTTGGGGACCTCTTTTGTGGATTTGGACTAGATGAATTCTGTCTATAACTTGAATCAGTTGAATCTGATACTAACTCCACATAGTCTGTACTGCATGTTTTATACTCTGGTTGTTCTTCAATGGGATTATCCTTCAAATCAATGTGTTTGCTATCAACTGCACTACTGTGTGCATGCTGAACATTTTCAAGACATTCCTGCAAAAAATTTACAAACATGAAGCAAAATAATTCATGGGATTCGAGCAACCATTCCTCACTTGTTTTCTTTCAACCATAAAAAATAAATATGTTTGTACCTGTATAATGAAAGCTGTTTATGTACACTTACCAAATTGGACTATTTGGTTTACTTACTTACAGGTGGCTAGTGGTAGTGGGGAGGTAGTTACACCTGAATGCCTGCAGTGACCCAAGGTTGCAAGGTTGGCACTAGCAGGTGTAGCAAGAGCACATCCATTCACATCTGCATGATTTTATTTGAACTTATGCCACTTAGTGCAATCTGGTACATATATATGATCACACTCGGAGAGATGTGATAAATGGCACAAAGTGGGTACAGAAATATACATAATCAAGGGGTTACTGTATTATACTTTATATATACAGCAAGTACTCTATTACATATACTGTTATGCAATGGTGCTGTTTGCATAGAAAAGTAATTTATGTGTTACTATGATGGTCTGGTCTGGTACTGGTAGAGTGGACACTAGTCAACTCTGTACAGTGTAGGAAAGTTTAAGGAGTCTAAGAGTTATCTCTTATTTACATACCTGGATTCACTTACAAGTGCACAAGGCTGCACCTACCCCGACTCATATGTCAATATGAATAAAATAACTTTTAGCAACAAGAATCAATTCACCTGGTATTGACTTCACAACAATTCTAAGACCACAACACCTGCATTTTATTTCACAACAATTCTAAGACCACAACACCCGTGTTTTATTTTATTCCCTCTCTCACAAGAGACCTCTTAAAGAATGACATCAGAGATGGAATTTCTTATTTTGTTGGACTTGGCTATACTATTTCACAATGGGAAAGAAGAGTGTCATGGACACTATATTACCAGTCACAAACTTAAACTTTTAACTCGGTGGTAGAGCAGGTCCAGAGCAAATGACAATCAAGGACTTTTAATGATAAAAATGGGGTTCTACACTATGATTTATTCAACAAAAAACTAAGAGAAGAAACAACAAAATAAGATACTGAATTAAAACATAACTGAAAACACAAAGGTAAAATAATCACTCAAGAAATGGAATTTCAATATACTGTACATGACTAATGACTGAAACTAGATTTACCTAAATCCCTTGTAAGAATGTCTACTAGTTCAAAGTGACAAGGAAAACAGGATTCTTCTATAATTACTTTATGCTATGACTTGATATTATGTACTAAAGACCGTCAAAGTCTTTATGAGATTGTTTTTTCTTTTGTATAGTTCTCTCTATAGCACTGTTCTTTTATGCAAGTTTGAGAATAGAAGAAATCTTTAATAACCTTCAATCAATATATTCTATGCTAATTCCACAAGTTTATTTTGAAGAGTGTTTCTTAGTATGATTACAAAATTTTGTGTCTTATTTGTCTAAAAGCAGGTCAATATGATTTTCTAAGATTTTATGTACAGTAATCCATTTTTTCAATGTGTTTCTAAATTGCTCTTGTTAGCCAGTATTACGCAACATCTGATACAAAGTAGTGTAATGTACATGCTAGGATCACTTAGAGCAGAAGACAATTACATATACAGTACAAAAGAGGGCAGAAGACTTACAGATGGCAAGCCCAATCTCACATCTCCAGTTGCCTCAAACCAAAAAGGAGAAGAGAATACAGCATTTCAGTTCTGTGGAACCTTAGCATTAGCCAAAAGAGAGGAGCTATTCCAGGGAAGATCCCTGGCAGACCAATTGCACAAGTTACGATTGGCCTGAAGTAAACACACTGCGCAAAGTGTTACAAATAAACTTCATTTTTCTTTTACTTCTTATTTTAATCACACCAGTTATAAAACCATGGGCCACTGCTGCTGCAGAGCTATATTTCACACATTAAATCTTATAAATTGGTGATCCTGTCAGGATAGTTTTAATGGCAGCGGTTGATGTGATTTTTTAAAGCATTAGCCCAAAAAGTGAGTAGCTTATGCTTAAGCATGCTGACGGAATTAACAACATTCATTGAACCGGCAAGGGTTTAGAAAAAAAGGAAGTAAAGGAATTTGTAACAAAACAACAAAACCTGGCCTTTGCAGAGTGAGAGAGAGAGAGAGAATGAAAGCCAGCAAAAAGGAAGCTGAAAGGCAAAGACAAGAAGCTGAAAGAAAGAAGGAACAAGAACTCCAAGTAATCGGACCCAAAGTTCCTGAAATCCAAGTATTGTATTTGGACTCAAAGTAAATACAGAGGGATAGGTATACAGCACTAGTACCCCAATAATCACTGCAAAGCCCAAGCCACCCAGATTTGACACAGAGCATTACAGCAGGGACACTTTTATTAAAAGATCTGAGAGGTTCACAGAGACCCGATGATAGCCTAGGGATGAAAGGGATATTTCTTCAAGTCCATTACTAACTGCTAAGAGTCTGCAAGTTTTTTTGTATACCTTCTGATGAAGACTTGAATTACAATAATCTGAAGAGAACACTGTTAGAAGAGATCTAAGATGACTGAGGAGTGATTCGGTACTTGAAGCTAATGGGATAAGTTTAGTGGAGCACTAGAAGCCAATGAGAAGTCTAGTGGGGACATCCAGAGACCCATAGACTACAAGATGTACAAACATTAGGAAACTGACAAAAGAGAGTGCTTTATATGTCACAAACCAGGACACGTAGCTAATACTGCAGGCTTATTATGAGTAAAAATCAGCTGAAGTTCAAGCAACAGGCAACCAGTGCTACAGTAGTAGCAGAAGTACCAAGGTAGGTGATGGCAAACATAATTTGTGAGGTTGTTGAAATGTAATTTAGTGTATTGATATATATACCAGAGGGTACCAATCATGATTGAAATATGTAACCACTGAATTAATTTATATTAGCGAGTGGTGAAGAAGCTTAAAGATGGAGTGAAAGGGTATATATTTTATATTCAATGGTAATGTTGTGTTGAAAATGTTAGTAAACTTGTATCCTGTTATCCTGTTAAAGTATCGTGTTCATGATCATTACCTATGTGTGTGTGTCACAAATTGTCTGACAACAGGGGTAGAGTTTGTTTGTATGTTTGTGTTAACATCAAAACAGGTGTACATAGTTGACTTTGAGCATAATTTTTTCATCACTTGGTTGAGATGGCAATCTTGTTTTGTATTATTAATAAAATGTAAAACTGCACAAAGAATTTGCAATCGACCTCCTCAGCACTACAGAAATAGCCCAGGTGGAAGACTCTGTCGGAGATGGTAGGCTAAAGCTGGCAGATGGAGCTGAACTAAGTGTTATGTGAGGAGCATGCAGATCTGCGGAACAGGGAAGAGGCACTGTAATTCAATAGTTAGTGAAGATTATGCAGGCAAGCAGAAGGTAACTGTGCTACAATATACAGTTTGTACAAGTACAGAGATACAGAGAATTTGGTAACTGACAATCAAACGATTGAAAAGAAATGGGTTTGCGCACTGACTGATGAGTATTTGTTGATATCCACTAAGAAGATTTATGTAAACACTCCTTACTACATATACGAAAGACACTCCTTACTACATATACGAAAGAGTTACATGCTAAATGCCTAGTTAACTCTAAGACATTATTCTTGGAAATATTTCACCCATCTAAGACCCAAGGAAACAATTAAGCTGAAGCTGAGATGGTTAAGAAAGTTTTAAAGACACATGACCAAATGGAGGAGCCAGAAGAAAGTGCTGTGGGGATGGATTTGGAAAACGTCATTACTGAGACAGCAGCGGTTGTGACCACAGTCCATGTCCAATGAAACATAGTAACCAGCTACTGACACAAGCTTCCAGCATCCCCCATGTAGAAACAAAGCAACTAAAAGAAGCCCAACAAAAGGATTCCAGTTTTGTTAAGCAGTGGGTGAGAGCCAAAACTGAAGCAGAATGCAGAACCAAGGGTGAAGTAACTTTGAGTTAAAGGCTATTAATGACACACGACATTGTGCTTTCCAGGGCAAGGTAGTTGGAGAAGTGCAGCAAACCGTAGTGCCAAACATATACTGAGCCTAAGTGATGAAGCTGGTCCACAAGTCTGCCACTGGTGGACATCTTTGGGTTAAGAAGACTGTTGACCATATAACTAGCTATTTTCATTTGCCAGGAGTGGCTGAAGACATTACCAGAGTTTGCAGGTCCTATAACATTTGCCAGAAGACTGCACTAGGGGGCTGTACCAGCATGATACCTCTACGGAAAATGCCATTGACAGAAGAGCCATTCAAGAGAGTATTTGCAGACCTGGTTTGACCTATATTGCCAAGAACAGAGAAAGGAAAGATGTATGGTAATCTCTCCATCATCCAGATTAACAGAACCAAGACCCTGTTGGATAAGGTCAAATAAAACTCTACATGGGTAAAATGGCAACTCTGTACCCTTACTCCCCCCCTACCTTCTCAATGCCCCACAACTGTAAACACAAAATATGCTTATAAACAACCACCATCACATTTTAAAATGAAAACTTCTTACAAAGGGCAGCAATTAGCTAGCTTATTTTTCCATATCTGTAACAAAATATACTATATACATAACTTCACAAAAAATAAATAAAAAGCAAACAGTTATTTTCTCTTGTATGTAAAACTGCTGAAAACAGTAACAGGTATCACTTCCTATTTTGTTACATATATATAACATCATACTTAAATAATACGAGACTTAAAAACTAAACTTTTTCTCTCTCACCTGTGTACGGTGACAAAATTGCACATCTTATGTTGGCCAGACTTTTAAAAACTTGTGAGGTGGTTTATAAGGCCTCCTCCTCCCCCCCCTTCCTCCAACACCACTACGTATATCATTGATGCCCTGTACCTCTTTGATGCCTGGAAGGAGTCCTGGTTATTGAGAGGCAACAGAGACATCAGATTCCTCACTGGATGAACCTGGCATATCAAAATCAACAAAGGGAATTTCTGTCAGTTGAAATTCTTGTTTCCTCCTTGGAAGCATCCAAAGCTTTGCCAGGAGTCTTCTCGTTCGAAAGCCCGTGTCAAATCCTCAATTAAAACAGCAAACCTTGAGACCCCCATGAAGTTTACAACCCCATGCAAGCCTGCGAACTTTGTAGCTGTAGCCTTCAACTCAGCACCACCCATGTGCAAGCCAGCTGCCCTTTGCTGATGAAACCAGGTCAAGGTCAACTGTTCAATTTCCTAATGTCAGCCTTTTGTCACGACCCTGAGGACCTGACTACTGGACCTCTTCTTCCCAAAGTCTGTTGTGTACATCTTCAGCTTATCCTGGGAAGTCGTGATATCATGCAAGGCTGACCTTTGCTATGCTGTGCTCATTCATGAAGCTTGCCTGAGACCAATTTTCCATGATTCTCTTGATGATTTCTAGTTTCTTCTAGAGAGTCAACACCTTCCTTGACCCCCTTAGGAAGAGGTGGGTCAGACAAATAATACACAGCAACAGACATACACCCAACAGCACCTGCAATGCTGCAGGCACTGCAACAAAAGCTGTGTATTATGGATAGAGCATCGTGTACAGCCAACACTCACTAAATACTCAAAATAGCAACTGATAATGTAAGACTGGACAAAGTGGGAAAACACTCTTTTTACAAAGTGCATTGATACTTTCTGGATGTGGTCAACTGTGAAATTATGTCAATCAGCCATTAAAAGCAAAAATTACAGTACTTAATGACGTAAGCATTTCTGCCAATAGCAGGAAAACTTACAAGGAAAAACATGAGTGCCAGTACACCCATGCACCTTCTACCATACACTATTGAACTGATGATACATCCATTTCAGCCAATTAAAATTGATAAACAAAGTGATATATAATGATGTGTTAAGGGACTCTCTACTCAATGACATTCAAGGAAGCTCCCTCTTTTGCTTTTACCTTTTCGTTGGGTTTTCATCGTTTTTTGGTTATTCTTTATTTTATGCACTGGAAATTATAACAAAACAAGAAGTGAAGAATGTCACATGATACGGGAGAAAGGGAGGATGTATATGCAGTTTCTAAAGACTGGCAACGAGTGCTCTCTCTCTCTCTCGAGTTGGGCATAATTATTTTTGTACATGTTAATATCAACACTGATACAACATTCTCTTGTGTGCTGTTATGAAATGGGTCATAGTCATATTAGAGTCGACTTAAAATGAGAAATAAAAAAAGCTCTGTGGCAACATCATCACTGATGAAATGCCATATGGATGTAAATACACATACACACATATACAAGTAAAGCTTCATTGATACTACAAGGTGAAATGAAAACTTACTAATTACAATAAAACAGATGATGACTTAATATTTTAATTGTTCTTAAAATGAATTTGCTTTAGACACCATCATCGTTCAGAAGCGCTGTATGCACTATAGATGTAAACAGGGTAAGATCTACAAACATTTTTCATGATAAGGTGAAATGAGAAATCAGCGATTATAATAAAAGATTAATAACTTTTAAATGTTCTTAAAAATAACATACTTAAAAAGCCCAGTCTAAGTGCAATATGAATAATGCAATACTTGGCATAATTCTGGGTAAGGAAACAACAAAAAATAAAGAGGCAAATTTATCAAATTATAAATAAAAAAAATGAAATTTATGGTATAGTATGAACTGATAAGAAAGTTGCTGTATAAAAATATATTAAATTTTATCAAACTACTTTATGTAAAAAACTTTTTATGTTACACAGTATGTTTTCATGTGTTTGGGCAAAATAGGTTCAAACAAGTGATACCCATGTTGTTTGGGAGTGTACTGTATGTACAGCTCACTATTCACCTTTTGTTTACGAGAGCTGTTTTTCCACAAAGCATTCATATAGTAAAATTTGTTAAAAATACGGGAAAACAAGCAAGCTAATTGCCTTTTGCATCAAGTTGCCAGTTTAAAGTGTGATGGTGGTTGTTTCTAAGCATACTGAATGTTTACGGTTATGTGGTATTGACAAGGTAGGGGGAGTAAGGGCAGAGAGTTGCCATTTTACACCCATAGTTTTAATTAACCTTTTTTCAGGATTCTGACCTCAACTGAGAGGGCTCTATTAATTCGGTTAATTGAAAGATTACCGAATTCAGAAATGTCAAATCTTATTACTATACTAGTTGTTCTGGGCATGGGCATAGGTGGAATTTATTTGGGGGCAACACCAAATTTGCCAGAATTTCAGAAACCCCAATTTTTTCATATTGCCATATATCTGTGTAATAAACACCAAACAGCTGTTAAATTATGTACAGTAGGTACGAATTTAAAGAAGTTTAGCAAAACCAGAGTTTGTGGGAGATTTGTTTACAGTTGGAGTTTCTGGCCTCCTTCATCGCCAGCAAGGATGAAAAACGGAGTCTTGTATTCATAGAAAATTAGTAGGATGATTTTTTTTAATTGAATAGGGGTATTCTAAAGTAAATGATACATTGATAGTCATAATTCATATGCAATTATTTATTACCTGGTTAACTTACAAATACAAGTTTATCATTTTTATTCTTATTCTTATTTTTTTAAATTATAGAATTTTTTTCTTCCCCCGAATGCCCGAATATCCCAACCCATTAGCCCAAATTTTAGCAGATTCCCAAATCCAGGGGGGGCAGTTCCCCCCGACCCCCCACCTCCTATGCCGATGATTCTGGGTTATTATAACTCCTGCAGTAAGTAATTAGTTCATGAACTAAGTATATACTAGTTTAAATCAAATACTTGGAAGAATTCAAGTTAGAATAAAAGGGGATTTCAAATGAATTCCATGGATCAAACAGATGTTGTTCAATATTTTTCTCAAGAACTAATTAAGACAATAATTAAGTTCCCTCATGTGTACTATTCTTGGCAATCAGCCAAAATCTTATGTAGATTTGCTTCAAAGTGATCAATTTCACTTGATTTCAATTGAATTCAATTCAATTTCAACTGATTCTTGGTACATTGTATCAAGAAACAATTACAATACGCAATTTCAGAACAAATATACAAAGAACAGTCTTAGATTATTTCTCCTTGCCCCTTTGGTTATACTGTACTATGGCTGAATAGTTTTAGTTACAGTACAGTAGTTCATTCTGGATCCCAAACACAGCAGCTGCAGCATTTCTAATGTTCCTGCCCTGCAATGTTTGTATTATTAACAATAAACCAAGAATTGCCATTCATCTCTAAGAGGCCAGAGGATCAGATGATATATATTTCTGTGTAAGATATATACTGATGAAAAATAAACTAGGCAAACCTTTCAAGGATATCATCAGCTCTACATGGCATTAAATTCTCCACTAATATTCCACCAAGAACAGAATCTCAAATTACTATCTCTACCTACTCTCCCTTGGAACAAGTTTTTGACAACAGACAACTCATTCACAGACACACCAGGTTGATTTCATGACAATTTTCTGAGCATTTTCACAGCTCATGTAATCATTTCCTATAACATAAGACTCACGGTGAACTTTCAATCAACTCTCACTATAGCCCTCACTATCACCTTTCTATATGAAATAAATTCTCTTATTTATCAAGACAGAATGAGTGAAAAAATCTTTATGAATTTTATTCAAGACTTAACCTGTGAACAAAAAATGTCAGCAGTCTGAATCATCCTGCCACTAACAGTTGACATGAAGTAAATTCTTATATATCTGACCTTATGCAAAATATTTCATAACTGCATACAGAACAGCATTTGGGGTTGCTCCAAAAAACTTATCAAGAGGCAAAAATATTGCCAGTGTAAATCAAAATACCCTTTATTACACCTAACTTAAACATCATAGCCTAGGCTAGCCTAACTTAAAAGTACTGTACTTAGAACACTTACATTAGCCTGCGGTTGGGAAAAATCAATGACAATTTATTATTTTATAATAAACTGTTAAATATCTAATGTAAATGATTGAATAATGTACCGAAGTGAAAAACTGCATAGTTGTGTGGGTAGCCATCATTAACCCATAAAAGGTCAACTACGTCACATGAATGTTCCACACAGGTTATCCACGTCATATGACGTCCTTGAGTTTTTAAATTTGCACGCCTTCATACTCATTGTATGGATACAGGCAGTCCCTGGTTATCAGCGGGGTTCCGTTTCTGAGGGTGTGATGATAACCGAAAATCGCCGCTAACCAAAAATCTGCAATTTTCGGCACTTTTCCAGAGAATTTTGAGGGTTATTGGCGCCGAAAAGCGCCGATCTTTGGTTATCGGTGCCTCTGTTAGGTATGTATCGGTGCCAATACCCAACTATTGGTGCCGATAAGCGGAAATCGGCGATTTTCGGCGCCGAAAATTGCCAATGTTCGGCGCTAGACAAGCGCCATAAAACTGGATCGCTGTTAACCGAGCCCGCCATTAACCAGGGACTGCCTGTACTGTTTATGTTGGATGGGTACTTGGCAAACCTCCAGAAACAGAACAGCGCCTGAGGCCGCATGCAGGATTGCCAGATCGGGCTACAAATCACAAATTCGGCTACTCTTGACACTTTTAGGTGGCCAGACTTCACAATCTGCTACTTGTGACTTTTTGGGCTACTTTTCATTTAACTTGGGCTCTTCAATTCGGTTTGGGCTACTTCCATTTATTTTTTACCATAATAATAATAATAATAATAATAATAATAATAATAATAATAATAATAATAATAATATGGGTGGTGGCAGGGTAGTTTAGCTAATTGATGGACTGGTTAAGCAACATTGGGGCTGGTCAGCCATTGGATGGGTGACCGCTCTCCTCAGTGTTGATTCATCAGGAAAGGATCTTTACTACAATTTCCTCAGCCTACTCAGCTGTAAATGAGTACCTATTCCCATTGGGGTAGGATCCAGCCATGGGTTAAATAGCAAAACTCAGCAATGATGGAAAGAAATGAAATATTAAATGACAACAACATAAATGGAACCTCTGGCAACGTAGGAGCTTTGTCTGGCAGCCAGGTATACAGCCCAATTGATGGGGAGGACGGTCAGGTACTTGGAGGTGGTCATCCAGCAACTGACCACCACAACAACAGTAACCAGCAAGCAGAGACTGGATGGAGCTACAGAGGCAAAGCAGAAAGAAAATGTGGACAAGAGAAGAAAAATAAGAAAATATGGAGATGCTACATCAGAAGCAACCCGACAGAAAGAGGATACAGAAGAAGAATAGGCAATATCTGGAATGAGAGAAATAACACCCCTCAAACAGAAAAGAGGCTGGCACACCAAGTAAGGAACATATAGAAAAAGAACTTGTTCTCAACAACAGAAAGAGAAATAAAACCCAGCAACAAAGGACAAGAAGACGAACTAAGAGAAGATGCCACAGAAGACAACAGGAATGATGAGCTACCAAACAACAGCACACAAGGAAACACTGAAGATGTAACAGAGAGGCCGAAGTGGGTGGAAAAGATCAGACAATGGATGAAGCCAGACACAGAAAGAACAAATGCCCCCTCCATGAAAGCCTACAACATAAAGAAACTAAGAGAGAAATGTGTGAAAGCCTACAACATAAAGAAACTAAGAGAGAAAACACGTGAAGTTAATGAAATAATGAGACTAATACACACCACCAGTATCACAGAAACAAATAACCTGGCATATGCAGGAGCAAGACTAGTAGTAGCACTCATGAGGACACAAACACCAACACCACCATCACAATCAACCCAACGGCAACTGCCTTGGAAGAGGTTCCTGGAAAAACAAATCATGGTGATGAGATCTGACTTAAGTAAACAAAGAGATGACAGAAAAGAGGGTAAGAAGCAAGAAAACAAGAGAGGAACTGAATGAGAAATACAGTGAGCAGGAGATCGGACTAAACAACACAATAGAAGATAAAAAAAATAGAGGCTTAAAGCCAAAGCACTTAAGATCCAAGGGTACACGGACAGGAATAAAGGATACCAACAGAACAAACTCTTCAGAACCAACCAGAAAAGACTATACAGACAACTAAGAGGGAAAGACAACCACCAAGAAATTCCTGAAGCCAAACCAAGTAAGAGACTTTAGGAATACATTACCTAACCTTACAGTTCGTTCGGGTTGCCCCAGGTCCCTCAGTGTGAGGCACCTCTGATGTCTACCAGAGAATTGCTCATGCATATTCCGGTATATTTTGCATCTTCCAATCTTGGATGGTCTGGGATGCAGCTTAGATATTTGTCGAGCTTATTCTTGAACACATCTACACTCACTCCTGATATGTTCCTCAGATGAGCTGGTAACGCATTAAATAGACGCTGCATTATCGATTCTGGTGCGTAGTGGAATAATGTCCTATGTGCTTTCCTTAGTTTTCCTGGTATAGTTTTGGGAACTATTAATCTACCTCTGCTTGCTCTTTCTGATATTTTTAGCTCCATGATGTTTTCGGTGATTCCTTCTATCTATTTCTATGCCTGTATTATCATGTAGTGTTCTCTTCTCCTTTTGAGACTATATAATTTTAAGAATTGTAGCCTTTCCCAGTAGTTAAGGTCCTTAACTTCTTCTATTCTAGCTGTAAAGGACCTTTGTACACTCTCTATTTGTGCAAAATCCTTTTGGTAGCGTGGGTACCATATCATATTGCAATACTGTATTCTGGTAGCATGGGTACCATATCATATTGCAATACTGTATTCAAGTGGACTATGTACACTCGGCAAGAAAAGTGAAGATACAGTTTTCATTAGATTTCGTTCATCGAATTTCAATTTTTTTCTTACAGAAAACACATAATCTTGGTAAATTTACTCTAGAATATGAAAATACAATGCAAATTATATCATATATGTTAAATCTGCAAAACAAAAACGTTCAGATACTTAAAAACACCATGCATGTATGAAGTAATCAGAATTTCTCAGATGACTTCGTTCATAGAGATCTAAAAGATAGTATGTGGATATCTCGGTGTAGTACTATTCATCAGAACGGCAATATTTACTCGTTTTCCGTTATGAACGGGCTTATTACTGCATCATCATACGAGGTAATGATAATTTCTTTAATTTTTACACATTCATGTTTGTATTTCACGGTGTTAAAAGTCAGCTGGAATTAATGGCAGTAAATGTTGTGACACCTAGGGTAGGTTGACCAAATCTATTTAAATCCGCAAGGGCGTTCTCTATGATGTGAAGGGCAGCGCAGGAGCTTCGGGGGAAAACACAAGTAACTGGATGTTTCTTGACGTTGCCATAGTTTCTCTCTCTCTCTCTCTCTCTCTCTCTCTCTCTCGCCATTACTAAAACATACTATACCAATATAGTGTAGCTCAATCTCTAAAAGAAAAAACAATGAAATGAGTAGCTCTACCGATAGGCCTAGGCTTACACAACAGCATCTCTCTCTCTCTCTCTCTCATTGCTACAACATACTTTACAAATATAGTATCGCTCATTCTCTAAAAAAAAAAATAATGAAATTAGCTCTACAGTACATATAGGCCTAGGCTTACACAACAGCAGACTCTCTCTCTCTCTCTCTCTCTCATCATAACAATGCATTCGTTCCTTTTCGTTGGGCATTGCTCAAATTTAACTCTTGATTTCATTATGGAAGATCGCGTTTCCGATTATGCAAGCATTCCGTTCAGTGTGGTGTCATAAATTCATTTGTGTAAGGTTGCTTGGTAAGTTACGTCGAAAAATGTTTATTTTGCTCAGAACTGTCGCTGCAAATTACAACTTGAACGAATACTGTGAAACTTACTACTGCATTTAAGTATCAATGATTTCATAATCGTAGAATATGATTGAAAGTTATAAGAGGTCAAGCAAAAAACAAACAATAAGACGGAAGCCCCTCCCCTTTCTAAAGTTGCCAGATGTCGCATTGTTGAGCAACATATGTCTGAAGATTTAAAAAAACTGTATCCCCACTTTCCTTGCCGAGTGTACATATGTATTATAAAGCATAATCATGTGTTCGGCTTTTCTTGTTTTGAAGTGCCGGAACAACATTCCCATTTTTTTATTTGCATTTTGCCAATAGTATTGCTATCTGATCACTGCATATCATTCCTATTCAACATCACACCAAGGTCTTTAACCGCTTCCCTTATTTGTAATTGTCTCATTATTAGGTCCCCTATATGCATATAGCATTCCTTCTTTATCACCATAATTTACTGATTCAAATTTATCAGAGTTAAATACCACCCTATTTACCTCTGCCCATTCATATATTTTGTTTAGGTCTCTTTGTAGCGAGTTCCTATCTTCATCACAAGTAATTTCTCTACTTATTCTTCTGTCATCGGCGAAACTTCTCACTACTGAGTCCTTAACATTACTGTCTATGTCTGCAATCATCATAACAAACAGCAATGCAGCTAACACTGTACCTTGTGGCACACTGGATATTACCTTAGCTTCATCCGATTTCTCATCATTTGCGATCACTATCTGTTTTCTGTTTTGCAAAAATTCTTTTATCCATCTTCCTACTTTGTCCACAATATTATGTTTTCTCATTTTTTTTCGCTAATATATTATCGTCTACCTTGTCAAAAGCTTTTGCACAGTCTAGGTAAACCACATCTGTATCTTTTTCATTTATCATATTTTTATGTATGTTTTCATGGTGGACTAACAGCTGGGTTTGTGTACTTTTTCCAGGTAAAAAACCATGTTGTCCTATATTAAACTATTTTTCATTAAATGTTTCATTATATTTTTTTTTATTACCCTTTCATACACTTTCATAATATGTGATGTTAGACTCACAGGCCTATAATTACTTGCCTCTAGTTTTGATCCACTTTTGAAAATAGGGGTAATATATGCTAATTTATGTTCATCATAAATCTTGCCTGTATCTACAATTTGTCTTAATAATAACGTGAGCGGCTTTGCGATAGAATGTACTACTTTCTTTAACAAAATGGCAGGGACGCTGCCTGGTCTGGGTGCTGATCCATTTTTAATTCCATTAATAGCCTGCACAATATCAGCTTCATTAATATCTATGTCCAATAAATATTCACTATTTTCATCTCTTATTTCTGTATCATTATCTTCATTTTCAATTCTAGGTGTAAATTCTCTCTTATATCTTTCTGCTAATATGTTGCATATTTCCTTCTTTTCATTCGTTAATTGTCCTTCAATTCTTAGAGGGGTCTAATTTCTACTCTTCTTTTAATAATCTTTTTTGCATATGAGTAAAATATTTTGGGGTTTTGCTTGATATTTTGCAGGGTCTTTTCTTCTAAGTCCTGTTTTTCATTTTTTTTTCATTGTATAATCTTTTGTTCTGCATTTTCTATCTTACTTTTTAGTTCCATCACTTTCCATGCATTCTTTTCTTTTGCAAGACCTTTTTCCACTTCCTGATTTTCTGGAACAAGATCCTTCTGTCTCTTGGTATGCATGACTGATGTTTACTTTTCTTCTTCAGTATATATTTTTCCACTATTTTCTCTAATATTTTATATAATATATTCGTATTTACCCGTATATTATCACTTACAAATATGTTTTCCCAGTCTTTGTTTAATTCTGGAGCAATCTGGTATCACACAACAAACATGCAACATGGCTCCAGGAAGTCAAGGCAGAAGAAATGGGGAGAATAAAATAGATTCATCGAGATCACAACAGACACAGTCAGACACCAACTAAAGAAAATTCCCAACTGGAAAGCCACAGGTCCCGATGAAGTCCATGGATGCTGGCTCAAGGCCCTACACCCATGAACAGCAGAACAACTCCAGCATTATATCACAAATCACCATGTGCCCAAATGGATGACCACAGGGAGAACATCCCTAATACAGAAAGACAAGAGCAAGGGAAATATAGCAAGTAACTACATGCCTATCACCTGCCTACCAATAATGTGGAAATTACTAACAGGTATCATCAGAGAAAGGCTATATAACTACCCCACCAACAGAAATGCGACAGAAGGAAGTGTTGGAGCACAAAAGACCAGCTCCTGATAGACAAAATGGTAATAAAGAATAGTAAGAGAGGAGAACCAACCCAAGCATGGCATGGATTGACTACAAGAAAGCCTTCGACATGATACTGCACACGTGGCTAATAGAATGCCTGAATATATATGGGGCAGAGGAAAACACCATCAGCTTCCTAAAAATTACAATGCGCAACCGGAATACAGTACAGTACTTGCAAGTTCTGGGATAAGACTAGCAGAGGTTAACATCAGGAGAGGGATCTTTCAAGGTGACTCACTGTCCCTACTACTCTCTGTAGTAGCCATGATTCCCATAACAAAAGTACTGCAGATGGATGCTGGGTACCAACTCAAGAAAGGAGTCAGCAGAATTAACCATCTGATGTTCATGGATGACATCAAGCTGTATGGTAAGAACATCAAGGAAATAGATACCCTAATCCAAACTGTACAGATTGTATCTGGGGACACAAAGGATGGAGTTTGGAATAGAAGAATGCACCTTGGTCAACATACAAAAAGGAAAAGTAACAAGGACTGAAGGGATAAAGCTACCAAGCAGGAATAGTATCAAACAAAGATGTGACAGGATACAAATACCTGGGAATAATAGAAGAGGATATAAAACACCAAGAGATGAAGAACATGATCAGGAAAGAATATATGAAGAGACTCAAGGCGATACTTCAGTCAAAACTCAACGCCAGAAACATGACAAAAGCCATAAACACATGGGCAGTACCAGTAATTAGATACAGCGCAAGAGTAGTGGAATGGACGAAGGCTGAACTTCACAGCATAGACCAGAAAACTAGGAAAGACATGACAATACACAAAGCACTACATCCAAGAGCAAATACAGACAGACTATACATAACACAAAAGGAAGGGGGTAGAGGGTTACTAAGCATAGAGGACTGCGTCAACATCGAGAGCAGGGCACTGGGGCAATATCTGAAAACCAGTGAAGACGAGTGGCTAAGGAATGCATGGGAAGAAGGACTGATAAAAGTAGACGAAGACCCAGAAATATACAGAGACAGGAGAATCAAAAACAGAACAGGGGAATGGCAAAACAAATCAATGCACAGGCAGTGCATGAGACAGACTAAAGAACTGGCCAGCGATGAAACATTGCAATGGCTACAGAGGGGAGAACTCAAGAAGGAAACAGAAAGAATGCTAACAGCAGCACAAGATCAGGCTCTAAGAACCAGGTATGTCCAAAGAACAATAGATGAAAATAACATCTCACCCATATGCAGGAAGTGCAATATGAAAGACGAGACCATAAACCACATAGCAAGCGAATGTCTGGCACTTGCACAGAACCAGT
This sequence comes from Macrobrachium rosenbergii, assembly GCF_040412425.1. Classification (NCBI taxonomy): domain Eukaryota; kingdom Metazoa; phylum Arthropoda; class Malacostraca; order Decapoda; family Palaemonidae; genus Macrobrachium; species Macrobrachium rosenbergii. Next base: position 3,074,351 of record NC_089777.1, on the reverse strand, counting down.
GTACAAAAAGAGGCATGATACAGTAGCAAAAGCCATCCACTGGACCCTGTGCAAGAAACACCAGCTAGCTTGCAGTGATAAGTGGTATGAATACAATAAACACCCCGTATTCGCGGTCTCACGATTTGCGGACTTACCTACTTGCGGATTTCTCTATGGAACATATATACACATTATTCGCTGAAAATTCCCCATTCAGGTATTTTTCACTGAGAAATATTCAATAATTACTGTATTTTCATCTCATTTTCATGACTAATGCACTTTTTGTGATAAAACTATTAAAATACTCAGGTAGTGCTCGAGTTACGATAATTCACCTTATGATAATTCGATTTTGCAATGGGGTAAGCAATTAATACAGATACGGCAATATTTATAAAATATTTTCAAATTTTGCGCAGGCACAGGCAGCAGCGTACAATCAGGCAGCGAGAGACCAAATTACAATAGACCAACTTCTTTTCCTCCATCTCTTTATCCCATCTTCTAGTTAACAAAGTAAAAGAGAATGATAAAAGTATTGTTAGCAATGTTATACTCTTGCGTAAATGCGTACAGCCATAAACAACCAACCAAGAAACTGTTGTTTTACTTATCACCGAATCGGATAACAACAGCCATTTTGCTTGTATTTCAACCATCGTGCAGTAATACACAATTACCGTAGGTTATAGTACAAATGATGTGAAGTAGAATAGGACTGATATATTTTTACATTATACCCTTATTCGCTATGGATAAAAGATCGGCAAGGAAATATACTGCTAAATTTAAGCTGCAAGTTGCAGCTGAAGCTGAGAAAACAATGTCTGAGAAAACAATGTTCAAGCTGCTAATGACTATAAATTACCGTGCATCAGCAACTTGGATGAAACAAATGCCCCCCCAAATGGCCAACATCATCTATTAACAAAAAAAATAGCTAAATAATTTCACAACGAGACGTATTCAAGTTATATTTCGACTTAAAACACTTTGTATAATGAAAATAACCTTGCCCAATATAAATAAAGTATCTAGAGATTCATTTACACTAACTAGAAGCAAGAACAGCACTTTGAACTGAGTTAAATATGGCGAAATAAACTTACCTCGTAATCAATTTCCAAACCAAAACATTGATCACAATTTATAATACAAAAGCAATATAAGAATATATAAATATTATTGAATACAGTGAATTAAGGGATAACATTTTAAAAGATCCATGGAAAAGACGCATATTTGTTATGTTGATGTTTGTATAGTACGATATGTGAATACAGAGTACAGTATACTGTAGGCTGTTATGGTATATGTATATGTCATAGTTTAGACATGACTTAAAATGGAATCATAATTCCATTAATAAAACGTATATATATCTGTGTGGACACGAGAGAAGCGTTGTGTGTGAATCACAGATTTGGGCCATCAAATCGCACATGTCAGCGGAATGTCTGCGATGTGTTTATAAACAGTGTGTCAGCATAGATCGTCGTCCTCTTTGTGCTGAGCTAAGACTGTCACGTAAGCCTTGAGAATTCCTTCGGAACGAGGCCATTGTGTGTTCGTGTGTGTGTAAATCGTAGTCTCGCTATGTAAAAGTATGAAAGCTTAGATAGAGATCAACATGGGAAGCCATCCTGTGTAGACCATTGTATTCTGCTGTACAAAAACCTTTTTAGAATACAAGAAAACCCGCTATGGAGTTTGTCTAAATCCTACAGAAGAACTTTTGCTATTTCCAAGACAATAATCACATTGCACATCCATGAAGAATTGTGAAGATGCAAAAACAATTTCTCTGACTGCATTTTTAACTCAGTCTATACAATCAAACGTAAGATGGGGAATACTCTGGCGGAGTACCCTACTACATTGGTGGCAGCGGTCCTTCGACATTGGTGGCAGCGACATATGAGATTTCTGGCAGCGCCCCTACATTGCATCTACATTTTTGGAACGGAAACTCCGATTAGGCAAGATGCCTAAACAACCATAGACAGACGTCATCTTCATCAACTACATGGTCACAATCGGACGAACAATTCGGTGCATCAAAACGTCTTGGAAGAGGAAGGAAAACAAACAACAACGAGAGAGCGAGGAAGACATCTGACCTTCATAATACATCTTTCCCAACACACGGCAGAGAGAGAGAGAGAGAGAGAGAGAGAGAGAGAGAGAGAGAGAGAGAGAGAGAGAGAGAGAGAGAGAGAGAGAGAGGAATCTCCACAAATCTATGCGACACGTCTCAAATGCAGAAGCATTCCACAATCAACATTCCGCAACGTTCCTTGGAAGATTCTACAATCAACATTTCACAACATAAGAAAATTCAACATCCGCAGTAGGACCCCTCAGATGACGTGTATCTAGACAGACGGAAGTCGGACGGCAGAGGAACTTCGTCAACCTACTTACGAGAACCCAATATAAAGCTAAGTACAACCCTTATCTATAATAGTTAGTGATCTCGTATTCCAGTGATTCAGGGCTCGAGCGGCAGGTTGCTGATATAAGGTGAGCGGCGCCGTAGATTAATACTTTTTCCTTACAGAAGTTGTGGCGGAATTCAAAACCACAAAAAACAGTACACAACACTCACCCTGATCCTCGGTTGCTGGAAGATGGAGTAAGGCGTCCACGGTCGCCAACACAGCACCCAAAACCACACAAACAAAACAAGGAAACATAAAAAAAGAAGATAGAACTATATACACAACAAGAACAGTACACTAACAAGGAAAACCAACAACTCTCAAAAAGCACACAAAAAAACTGTCCAAAACCAAACGACAGACCAGCACTAGCTCTGACTCAAGACTCACTCCAAAATCGAAAAAAATCTTTCACATATTCCACAGACAGACAGCGCCGTAAACAAACTAATGCCCTCATCCCTCTTCCAACAACCGAAGCACACGCTAACAACAATTACACTCGCTCTCTCTCTCTCTCTCTCAAAAATGTTGGGAAATATTAAATACAAACAAATTTATTCATCCCTCTATAATTCTCCCCCCTTTTAGCATTTCCCAACCAACACCTTTCACACCTCTTTCAAATCGCCTTACGCAACACCCACGGATGCTCACTGGCAGGTCCTCTAGATCGCGCTCGCGGGCACGCAATCATTCTCTCTTCTAGAAACATTCAAACTCACATCTTCTCCTCCATTCTCTCTCAGATTCACGCTATCTTCTTCACTGTTACCACTCTCAATTTCATCCACAATCTCATCTATACCCTCTAACTCGTTCCCAAATACCTCCCCCAATTCTTCAACTAACCCATCCCATTCGCTCATTGACCTTTCCAATTCTTGCAACGATTCATTCATGCTTTCAATCACTCGTCTATCACTGCTACGCTCTCTTACTCTTACACTTTCGCTCACCTCCAACCGTTCACTTACCCCTACACGTTCAGTCAACTCAGTTATATCAAACCCGCATATGCTATACGTTCTATTCATACCATCCCATTCATCCGTATTACACGCTTTATCACTCATTTTCACTTTGGCACTCACACCCCTATCACACAACTTACGACCATTCAGTTTACTTACGTTCTTCCCTTTCTTACGTTTCCTACCATACTCTATCAAAACAAATTGCTGATCCTCCATACACAAGCTCTCATGCATACTTGGTTCACCCACATTCGATTTCAACCATTTATACACCCCATTCTCTCTCACATATTCCGGTACATCCTTCCATCTACGCAATTGGTTATGATGCGCTCGTATTTCTCTCACACTACCATCTACACATGCTTCCCCTACAACATAACTAAGCCCACTGGGACCAACTTCCAACACTTCATACGGACCCTCAAATTTTCCACGCACTTTATTTACATTCAACCGCCCTTTCTCGATTACTTCTTTCAACACTTTCTCACCCACCTTGTAACTTTCAAACCTCTTATGCGCCTTCTTCCATAACTCCCTATCATTCTCAGATATACCTAATCTCGGTCTCACTATCTTTTCAAAATTTAATACATATTTACACGGAGACATACCAATACCCTTATGCATGGTGGCGTTGTATACCCACAACGCTCGCACAACATTTACATCCCAATCATTATCACATTCACTCATCATACGTAAGATCTCTGTCAACGTTCTCACCGTTCGTTCCGCCAATCCATTCGCACTGGGCATATACGGCGTAGAGTACACATGCTCTATGCCCCAATCACGCAACATTTGCTCAAACTCCCATCCAACAAATTCAGGCCCATTGTCACTCAACATTTGCGTTGGCTTGCAAACACACATTGGCAACATCACTTGACCCACCATTCTCGCCTACAGTCTCACTCTTTTTGTTCCAAATCGCCACCGCATATGCAAACTTACTCAAATGATCTACCATTACAACCATTCCCACATGTCCTCTAGCAGTCACAGGCAACGACACACAATCAATCACAATCATCTCAAATCTGCAATCGCAACACAGGTGGATTCGCATGCACACTTTGATACTTACCCTTCGGACAGTCCGCACACGTAATCGCTACATCCGCACAAATTTTACTCAATCCAGGCACATACAATCTCTCTCTCATACATTCCCATAATTTATTTTTCCCCAGATGCCCAAACCTATCATGCACCAATAAACACATACCCACAGCTGCGTCTTCCGAAAATACTGGCACATACACTTCCCCATCCCATATTCCTTCCTGATGCAAAAAATAAACTATACCTTTACATACAACAAATCTCTTAGCACTTCGCTTATACACTTCTAACTCAGACGGCCAACTTCCTACTCTTACACCCCCTAACACACACTCTCTTAACATATTTATTTTCATGCACTGATTTTGCATCTGCTTAATTTCCTCTTCACTCAACAAATCATTTTCACTCCTTGCAATATCTACCATACCTACAAAACTAGTTTTAGACACATCCCCTCCTTTAACCTTCGTTATTTCCCTGCCGCCCTTTCCTAAAATTCCCCTCCCGACATCCACATTTATATCATGCATTCTCATAAAATCCATTCCTAATAAAAAACATGTTGGCATATCATTCTCATCCACGACTACAAAATTATGTATTATTTCAAATTCCCCTAACTGAATTTTTAATTGTACCTCCTCCCATACTAACACACTCCCTTGTCCCAAACCATGTATCCTTACACTCGTTGATTTTCTTTTTATATCCCAATCACACCTTTCCAATTCACTAACTACTGTACTACTCACTAACGACACTTGTGCTCCCGTGTCTACCAAACTACAATATTCATTCTGATTCACCACTGCATTCGTTACTAATTTATCTTTCGCTTTATGCATACACGCTCTCACAGCTACATTCACCTGCTTAGCTTCCTCACAACCATCCTCATCGCATTCATCTTCAACGATATCCTCAACCCTACCCCTTATTCCCTCATGTTCCCCACAATCACCCTTCTTAACCAGCCAGCTACAAGTATCCTTTCCACAGTGAACATTTAAAATCACATTCGTACCATTTTCATTCACCCTTCCTTTATACTCCACCGACCTATTCCATCCAAAGAACAATCGTACTGTAATTCTAAACATTTCAGCCACTACCAACAACACTTTCACTAATTTTTCCTCCTCATCTAATTCCCTTCCTTCCTCGTGCACTCCTCCTTCCGGCATCTCATTCATCACCTTTTCATGCAACTCGTTCATGCTTGCAGGTACTCCGTCAATCAACCCATTTGTTTCCAAATTACTCAACCCCCCAAACAGACATTCCCACACTCGATTCTCCCCTACATACTGTTGCTTTACCACAAATCCTACAGGTACTTGGTCCGGGTCCCAGTCACTCCTAACCCTATCATCTCGTTCAGTCCACATACGCGACATAGCATCTGCAACAATATTCTGTCTACCTTGTACATACTCTACCTTAAAACTAAACTCATTCAAATCCTCTATCGTTCTCGCAATTCTAGCATTCACACTCTCCTTTTTAACCATATATACTAGCGGTCGATGGTCCGTCCGTATCACAAAATCTACCCCATACAAAAATACTTTCAACGCTTTCACACAAAACCTTATAGCAGCCAATTCCTTTTCAATCACCGAATACTTCAACTCTGCCCTTCCAAACGCCTTGCTCACATACGCAATTACTCTCAATTGTTCTCCCCCATTCGCCTTCTGCATTTGTACCAAGCATCCTCCCATACTATATTTACTTGCATCCATATACAGTTCTAGTTTATTCGCATTCTCACTATAGTCCGGGAAAGCCAACGTCACGTCTCTTGCAGCCTCCTCTTTCAATCTCTTGAACGCTTCGATCATTCGCTCATCCCATTTCAATCTTACACAATTTCTCTTCCCCGTCCATTCAGTAAATGGTTTCCCGATCCCTGAACAATCTTTTATAAACTTCCTTCCAAACTCAAACCTAAAAATCCTTTCAACTCACACACGGTCCGGGGACGTGGAAATTCCCTTACCTTATTCACGAACTTATCACTCTTCCTTACACCTCTTCCACTCACCATATGCCCTAGGAATTCCACCTCCCCAGCCAACCAAGCACACTTTCCAAGTTTTACTTTTATTCCTACTTCTTCCAACCTTTCTAACACCCGTTCAAGCAGTTCCATATTCTCTTCTACAGTCTCACTCGCAATCAAAATATCATCTATAAAAACAGTTACCTTCTTGCGATCAAACCCAGCCAGAACCACGTTCATTGCCCTTTGGAAGGCAGCAGGCGCATTAGCCAGTCCGAAACTTAATCTTCGGAACTGGTAGTGGCAGGACCCACTAGAAAAGGCCATAATATGCCTGCTCCCTTCCTCCAGAGGCATCTGGTAATAGCCCCTTACCAGATCTAATTTTGTAAACACTTCCATTCCATTCATCTTGTACACACAATCAGACACCACATTCATCGGGAATCGCTCTTTCACAGTTACTTCATTCACCTTCCGATAATCCACACACATTCGCAAACTTCCATCTGGCTTACGTACCGGTACAATGGGGCTATTCCAGGCGCTCGTACTCCTTTCAATCACTCCCACCCTCTCAAGCTCCTCACACTGCTCCTCTATCTCACGATTGATAGACGGAGAAAAATGTCGGGGACGCTGATATATGGGGGTGTAGTCTTCCAGAACTATTTTAAATTCCGGAAGCTTCGATCCCCCAAAATCCTTGTCTCCACGACTCAATGCCCCTCGCCTATCCCACAACATTCTCCTCAATCGTTCTCTTACGTTATCACTTACATTTTCATCTACCTTTACTCTTTCCTTCAACTCCTCATACATCCAATCATTAACTCCTTTCAAATCACCTGTCATCACCTGCCGTACCTTCACGTACCTCTCATCATCCACATTCACCAACGCACGTAATATTCCCACGCAAATCTCCCTCACATATTCCTCGGACTCCCTTCTTCCTGACACTCGGCAATGACGTTATATATACCCTCGGATCTCCCATGTTCAAAACCCCATCATATACACACACATTTGCCCTGACTAATTTATTTATGTCTATTCCCTCAACCACATACTCACACCTATCATTGTTGGCTATCCCGAGGCTATCCGGCCATGCCACTTTCACACTCACAACTTCTCCAATCTCATGTGGCACTGTTACCCTCTCTGTCGCAATTACAGGCACTCTCTTCCATAATTTTTGCTCAACCCTACCATCCTTCCCCAAATACAAATCCCCAAGCACATCCCCTTTCATACGTAATTCAATTACATTCATACTAGGACGGACCACCATCCCGCATTTTTTCAAAAACTCACATCCCAACAAAATATCATATTTATCATTCGTACTCTCAATCACACAAAAATCACTTTCATCCATCACTACACCCCCAATTTCTAACCGTTCACACACTCTTCCAACCACTGCTACCCCTAAATTTCCAATCCCTCTTACTTCCCCGACAATTCCTAATCTCACATGTATTCCTCAATTTCTCACATCCATTCTTACTACACCCGGTATCTACTAAGGCAATCAATCTTACTCCCTTACAACACACTTGCACACTCATGCACTCGTCAGTCTTTCCAGCAAAACCTCCCTCATGCAACAACCCCTCACGTACATGCATCACACGCACCGCTTGCATCCTGGAGGATCCACCCATTTGAACCCCCTTCACACTCAGTTTCCCGAATTCGCTGTCACAGTAACCCTCTTTCGTCTACATACACTTGATACATGCCCTTCCATTCCACATTCGACACACTTCGCTCTCGGTTCTGAACACATTCTCGCATAATGCCCATTCTTACCACAGTTGCCACATATTACATTCACTCAGGTACCCTACAACCATTAGCAATATGACCCACCTGTCCGCACCTGTAGCATTTAACCCCCTATCTTTCGTACACTCCCTTACCAGATGTCCCGATTGCCCACACCAAACACGCTCCTAAAGCCCACCTACACTCATTCTTTGTATGTCCTTCCTTTCCACATCTAAAACAGTTCGCTCGACTTCCACTCATCGACCTTCCCCTTTGTACACTACTATCCCTAACCCGTCCAACCCGTTGTTCCCTTACAAACCCACCATTCATCCTCACTGGCACCTCCACATTACTTGCTCTTACACTCCTATCTATTACACTATCGGCCATTCTCATTGGGCCCCTCAACACTGCATCCCTAAAGCTTCCAAACTCTGGTACTCTCTCATCTACCCCAGCCGTTACACTTAAACTTCTGCTCTCTTTTATAACCCTGTCAAGCTCATAATCTTCTACAACTTCCAAAATTTCTCCCCAAGTCAACCTTTCATTCGTCCATCTTTTCTTCTCCTTCCGCTTCAAGTTCACAAATTCTCTAACTCCATCTGGCACTGTCCCTAACAACTTCCGTACTAACTCCTTACATTCATCTATCTCATCATCCCCAAACTTCTTCCTTGCCAACGTCTCCAGCCTACAAGCATACAGTGACAAGGTTTCCCCAGCTTTCATTCTTGCCTCATCAAATTCATTCTTCCTCTTATACTTAACACTCGCTTTCATACGCCTCACTTGCTCAACTAGTCTACCTTTCACCTTGTCATACTCAACATCTCCCACACTCATAATAACCCTATACATATCAAGCAAAAATCCAGTCAAATATTCTCCTAATTCTCAGTACCCACACTCTCTTACTTTCCCCATACTTATCCTGACAAAACCTTTCATACTCCCTAAAGAAATCATGCACATCCCTACTTCCATACTCATTATACCTTTCACACCGGGGTACCTCCCTCACATACATAGCCTTTCTCACTTCTTTCTCACTTTTCATGATTCTTTCACTCTGTCCTTTCATACCCTCTTCCGAATACAAAGAGTCCACTTCCGCACTTACATTCATCTTACTCATTACACTCTTCTTCCCCCTCTTTTTATCCACTTTTATCCACTCCCCTCCATCCACCTCACTATCACTACTGCCTTCACCCTCTCCCTTCTTTCCTGCTTTTCCCACTTCCTTACCCTTCTTACCAATTTCCTTTCCCTTTTTCCTCCCCTGACTTATCCTTACTTTCCCTCCGTTCCTTCCCTTGCTTTTCATTCCCCTCTTCCTTACCCTGCCTTTCATTCTCTCGTTTCTTACTTCCTATTTCCACATCACTTTCATCACTCACGCTTCCATTCACTTCTTCCTCCTTTTCTTTCTCTCTTGCCCCTTCACACGTTCCAGAGGACCTGCTTCCAACATCCCCTTTTCCAAAACCACCCTTGAACCTACCTTTCATCATTTCTTCCACACTTTTCATCATTCCCTCCAACTTTTTATCCATCCGCTCTTCCATTCTCTCTTATGACTCTTTCATCTCCCCTTTCATTTCTTCTTTTGCACTCCTTAGCATTCCCCCCATCTCCTCCAACTGACTCCTCAATCTCTCATTCTCACCCCTCAACCACGTATTCTCCTCTCTCAACCTCACCAGTTCCTCTTCCATCCTTCTCTTCAGTCACACTACCAGCCACCAATCTCAATTGCAGCTGCAATACCAGCTGCCCCACGTTGGGCGCCAAATATTATGTGGCGGAATTCAAAACCACAAAAAACAGTACACAACACTCACCCTGATCCTCGGTTGCTGGAAGATGGAGTAAGGCGTCCACGGTCGCCAACACAGCACACAAAACCACACAAACAAAACAAGGAAACATAAAAAAAGAAGATATAACTATATACACAACAAGAACAGTACACTAACAAGGAAAACCAACAACTCTCAAAAAGCACACAAAAAAACTGTCCAAAACCAAACGACAGACCAGCACTAGCTCTGACTCAAGACTCACTCCAAAACCGAAAAAAATCCTTCACATATTCCACAGACAGACAGCGCCGTAAACAAACTAACGACCTCATCCCTCTTCCAACAACTGAAGCACACGCTAACGACAATTACACTCGCTCTCTCTCTCTCTCTCTCAAAAACGTTGGGAAATGCTAAATACAAACAAATTTATTCATCCCTCTATAAAGTAGCGGTTCCCGATACCTCATTTTTTTATTTTTTCTTTTGTGCTCTTTTATTTTTTACGCTTGACACGTGGTTAACTCTGTTCTTTTTCAGGAAGTGCATTTATTACTTATTGATATTGTACTTTATGATGCATTTTTCATAAGTGATGTTATTTTTTAGCGAATATATGAAATCTCGGTTGGGATTTACTTGCGTTCTTGGTATAGATATATGAGGTTACGTAGCGGCCGTGTTTATTCATATAGGTTTCAAGATCACTTAGAGAGTAGGCGTGCGGCTAAGAAACTTAATAGGAAAATGACTCCTCCAACCCCAGGTGGGAGCGACCCCACCAACCCAGCTTCCCCACAGAATCCTGTAGTGACGGTAGTTAATGCTAGGTCGGCAATTGTACCATTCGCAGGTCGTGTTAATGGATTTTTGACACAAGGTGTCGAGTCTTGGATTTCGTCTGTAGACGTACACCTCACGGCAAAGTCCATTACCAATCAGTCTTTACAATTGCAGGAGGCAAAGAGTTTCATAGACTATGCTAAAGGGGACGCAGGTGCATACTTACGGGGAATATCTTTTAAGGAAACAGTCACTTGGGATGATTTCAAAACCAAGCTGCATTCCATCTATGGGAGTGAGGATGCAATGGATGAAGTTCTTGCTTTACGCAACATAATAAAAGTCGCATTTATGACTAATCTCAGTGTGGTGGATACGGCAGCTCTGATAGGAGATAGGCTCGAAGAGTATAACGGACAATTTGATGGCTCAAGTTGGGTCAATCGTAATATGCATCTCCGTTCCAAATCTCTTTGCAGATTGTTTTATTTGACACTTATAACAGCGATGTTACCTGAACCTTTGGTTAAGTGTTTTGATGAGAAATTAGCATCAGATAGCACAGAATTAGATATCTATAGACAAATTCGGAAACACTTGTCCAAGTGTACATATCTCGATCCTTCTCTAGTTCAGGCTTTTACAAAGCAAGAAAACAAAAATCATACGTCTTCATCACCTCAACAGGTTAATTTAGTCACTAATAATCCATCAGCAGTCATTTGCTTTAATTGTAAGCGTCCAGGACACATGATAAATGAGTGTAGGACACGCTATTGTTCAATCCATAACAGTTCAAATCACAAGTATAGTTAGTGCAATGCTAGAAAAAAGAATCCAAACAGTAACACAAACACCCAAAGTGCTAGTAATGACACTAAGAAGCAACAATACCATGGGGGAAAGAACAAACAATTCAAGCAGAACAGTAATGTGGGTCAGAAACAAGTACATTCAAATCGTTCCTCGGGGAAGTCAAACCCAAACTCAGCAGTTCAACATAATCAGGCGTCAGTGAATTTTCAGAATGCCAGCGGACAGATAAACAACACGTACCAGCTTAAAGGGGGAGGAGAGTGATATTGGGTTATCATCACTTTTTGAATCAGATAATAAATTTAATGTTCTCCAAGATATGTGTGAAGACAAGAATTTTCCAGAAATTGAGGTAGATTCTCCCAAACATGCAGAGCACGGTCCCGTAGATTTTTGCAAAATACACGCTATTATTGGCTCAGAGGAAGTTAGGCCAACTTTGCATGCAGTTAGCTTAGAACATAAACATTTCACCTTGTTTTTTTATTCAGGTAGTCCACGTAACATAATGGATTTACGTACTCATCACCTGTTATTTTCAAAATTTCCTATTGAACGCTCAAATGTTCGTTTGTCAGGAATAGGTAATAATGAGTTAGAAGTAGTGGGAACATCTCAAATACAATACAGGTTGGGGCAACGTACGTTCACGGACACCTTTATCATTATGAGTAATATTAGTATGTACCCAGTAGTTATTATGGGTTATCCATCAATGTCATTACATAACGTAATTCTGACACCCGCAAAACACGGAGTGTTTATAAAAGGGAAATTCTATCGGTCTTCACACACAATGAAATCTGTTTTGGATCAGAAGGAGACAGTCAGTGAGAAAGTAATGTACATAGAAGAACCAGTCACCTGTCTCGTAAGTGATGATATTGTTACCGCCACCCAACATAACTCTCAGGCACCCGTCATTGCTGCGTTCACACAAATCATTGAGCCAGACACACCATCGTATCTGACGGTCAAGGTTAAAAGAAAATTGCCAGGCTCAGAGGTTTTAATTCTTCCTGACACTTTAAAAATCAATGGGCTTTCAGTCACGCAAGCATTGTACACAGTAAATTCTGATCATCAGGTTAACATTGAAGTTTTTAATCACTTAAATGCTGCTTTAACAATACATGAAAATCAGCATATTGTCAATATCGAAGCATATAAACATCGAATCCTTACAGTTGCTGAAATTAACTCTACTGAATCAGCAACAGATGAATCCCTTTTAAAGGTAATTAAAGGCAAAATCGAAGCAGACATCTTAGATAGGGATATAAGCAAGAAATTTTTTGAACTTCTATCCAAATATAGTGATGTTTTTTTTCTACTAGTACTGGAGCTTTAGGCAAAACGGAAGTCATCGAACATCAAATTCGTTTAAAGGATAAGGACCGCGTCATTCATGTACCTTCATATCGTCTACCGGCCAAATTTCTGAATGAGATCAATCTAGAGGTAGATAAAATGTTAAAAGAGGGGGTTATTAAGAAATCTAACAGCCCTTATAATTTTCCCTTGATAGTAGTACCAAAAAAAGGATAAAACCTGGAGGATTTGTGTTGATTTTCACAAGCTTAACGACCAAACTATCCCTGATCGTTTCCCAGTACCTTGTACAGATGATATTTTATCTTTATTAGGACAATAAATTTTTTACTTCCCTGGACTTACTTAAAGGCTTTCACCAGATACCCTTAGCTAAGGACAGTACACCGTACACTGCTTTTAGTACAGCTCAGGGTCACTATGAATTCCTACGTATGCCATTTGGGCTACGTTGTGCCCCTATTACGTTCACTAGAATGATCAATATAGTGTTCGGAGATTTACTAGGGAATATTCTCCATGCTTATATGGACGATCTAGTAATATTTTCTAATTCTTTGGAGGAACACCTAAGTAAACTAGAAATAGTCCTCCAAAGGTTAAGAGAACATCATTTAAAGGTAAAAATTTCTAAATGTGAGTTTTTTAAAGATGAATTAGTCTATTTGGGTTTCATGGTATCTCGGCAAAGTCTTAAAGTAGTCCATGATAAAATCTCTGCTATTAGTAAATTTCCCGTTCCTACTAATGTTAAAGCCATACAGCAATTTCTCGGGGTTTCGGGTTATTATCGTCGGTTTATCCGAGATTATTCAGTAATAGCAGCTCCTTTAACTGATCTCATAAGGAAGGACGTGATTTTTAAATGGGAATCCCAACATCAAATTGCTTCTGACACCTTGAAAGAGAAAATTAGTTCTGCTCCTATTCTAAAGTTTCCCGATTTTACCAAAGAATTTATTATTGCAACCGACACATCAGATCAAGGAGTAGGAAGTGTGTTACTCCAGTGGCATGACAACAAGTTTTTTCCCATTGCCTTTTATTCTCGCAAACTAAAAACGTCAGAGAAGAAATATGCAGTAATAGATAAAGAATGTTTAGCGATAGCTTACTCGTTGGTACATTTTAAATATATAATCTATGGGTACAGTGTCAAGGTTCTAACTGATCATAAGCCCCTTACTGACTTTTTTAAAGGTTTCAATCATAGTCCTAAAAGAACTCGGTGGCATATGATTATCCAGGACTTTGGAGCTAAAATTGGATACTTACCCGGTAAAGCAAACGTAATAGCAGATGCATTATCTCGTAACCCAGTACCAACTCAATCATTACCCTTCGCTGATCTAGAAGAAATTCCAATTCCTTCGCAAGCCATGAAAATTGCTATCGAAAATGGTCAACCTTTAGCCCAAACAACAGAGAATATTACAGATATAGAATGGAATTTAGATTCAGTACGACAAGAACAAATGAAAGATCAGAAATTAAGAATAATAATAGATGCATTAAATAGGAAACCAGATGACAAGGAATATGTGAAATATACTAACCAATATTTCTTGGTCAAGGATAACATTCTATGCCGATCTGTGGCTAAGAGAACCAGGAGCTCAACACAGTTAACTAACGACCAGGTGGTTGTACCTATCACTTTAATCCCTACCGTTCTGAAATGGTTGCACAACCATCCTTTGCATGGTCATCCTGGGTTCGAAATAACCTCTCAAAAGGCCAAGTCATTATTTTACTGGTCTACTATGTTAAAAGATATTAGGAAATATATTAAAAACTGTGATATATGTTTCCGTCATAAGGGCCATACTAAGAATCCTGTAGGTCTCGGAGCTTATCCTGTGCCTAGCAAACCTTTTGAAAGGGTACATCTTGATTTATTGACAGGTTTTTACGAGACAGACCGAGGGAATAAAAACCTCTTGGTTATAATAGACGCCCTTACACGGTACACTGAACTAATACCATTAAAAAGTAAAACAGCCATTGAGTGTGCTAGGAAGTTTTATGAGTGCTATATATGCAGACATGGGATCCCAAATATGATAATCTCCGACTCGGGAGGAGAATTTAATAATCACTTCCTTAACTCATTGTGTGAGATTCTGCAAATAAAAAAATCAATACGATGATCTACCATCCTGAATCTAATGGTTTGGTCGAACGTGTTAATAGAAAGGTGTTAGACATACTGCGTGTAAACATAGGCGGTATGGACCCAAACTGGGATATTGCAATACCCACTGTGTCCAGTACCTAAATAACAATTATCATACTTCAATCCGTATGTCTCCCCCATGAAGCTGTTTACGGATACCTGCTAGGTCACCTTTTCACATATTGACACCAACAACTAGTTTGTCAGATCCACTGAAGGATATAATAGATGTTAGCCGGAGTAGATTTCAAACACTTTATCAAAACCTCTTACAGGCTCAAGTGTTAATGAAGAACGCACATGATAAAATAATGAAGAACGCACATGATAAAAAAGCTAAGGTCACAAAGCCTTACCAAGAAGGAGATACAGTATATGTACAGGTCTATGTTAGGAAAGGGCTAAATTGGAAATTATTGCCTAAATTTGAAGGTCCTTTCACAGTTATAGAAGTTTTAGTAGGTAACCGACTTAAAATTCGGAATCAGTCCGATACAACGGATGTTCGAACAGTATCTATCTCTCATGTGAGAGCTTAAGACAATGGTTTGTTATGAAAAAATTAATTATTGTGAGAAATATTTTATATACACCATTTGAGTGGTGCAATGTTATTTTTATATACATTATTTACAAATTATTTTTTTTTTGCAGGCTCCAACATGAAGCTTGTCAAATTATACCACGCACTATTCCAATCAATGTTTATTGTAGCTGGGATGAGTTCTGAAATAACTTTACATCATGGTTCTATTGTAGAGGAAATGAATAATTTCTTTCTAACTGGCAGTAACATAGTTTTAGAAGTCAATATGAACGCCATTTTTACTAGCGAAAATGAAGTACTAACTTTGAAATCAGAATTGACTCTTTTTGCTCAATCCCTTGAAGATTTGCATAAATCATACTTATCTAGCAGTGATCCAACGTCGCCTAATCAAGTCGTTGACACAATTAATATGCTTTTCTGGGAATTAAGGAATAAAACATGCGAAGCTGAAATCTTGGCTCATGATTTGCTGATGTGGTCAATGCCTCATAACGCTACAGAAAGGCGTAACCCACTTGTCTTAGCGGCATTAAACTTGGTTGGTTCCGTAGCTGGTCTTGGTTTAGGAATTTCAAATCGTTTGAAACTTCGCGATCACGGGGTTAAAATAAAAAATCTGGAACATCAACAAGAGGTATTAGCAGGAGAACTAAACAAGCAGATTCAAGCTTTGAACAGCGTAATCAGTAAAGTAAATGAACAGTCACGACGTTTCAATCAGGTTCATGACACTCAGGTTTTGTTAGCAACTTTGATGTATTATCATGCTAAAACTGATCATGTATCCTCGAGAGTTTCAAGCTTTATCGAAAAATCAAAAGATTACGTAGAAGCTATAACACTTGCTGCTAAAGGCGTGTTGTCTCCTCATTTGTTACCAATTAAAGATCTTGTCCAAATTATCAGTAATGCTCATGATAGAATGCGTTATGTTCCAGTAGTAGATTTTCATAAGATTGAATTTTATTACAGTTTGATCACAGTTAAAGTCAACCTTGAGAAGATCGTAATTGACATTCCCTTTAACCCATCAGATGCGTGGAAAGCGTATAAGATTTTGCCTTTTCCTACGTATGTATCTAACGTCTCGACACCTATTATTAATAACCTGTCAGCTCTAGTATTGGTTTCCGCCAATGAGGAAACTTTTACGGTAGTCAGAGACCAAGCACTGTTAAATGATTGCTATGATGTTATGGATAATGTGGTATGCAGGATCGATTTGTTTGAGTTCAGGAATGTATCTAATATGTCCTTGGATTCATGCAAATTGGACTTAGTACTTAACAGAACCGCTCCCCATACACGTGAACATTGTTTGAATGGTTTAGTCAGGTATCACGACAATCAGTTTCGTCACAGGCTCTTGAATGGCATGGCATTCGTCTTCTCTGCGGAACCATACATTGTCACTTGCCCAGATGGTACTAGGGCATCGGGACACATGTTCGTCGTTAATGATGGCTGCATTGCAACAACGTCGTCGCTCTTCATCCGAGCTGTGGTCACGATCATCCGTGGGCGTAATTTCTTCATCAACACATCGTGGGGAACACAAGGCTACAAGGTCTGACAATTCCCTACAGTAGGCCTGTCGAAAACGCTATTGCATCATTGGACCTGCTATCTCCTGTGAGCCGTTCTTCTGATCACCACGACTTTATTCTCCTCTACGTGTTAACTGCCGTTGGTATGTTGCTAGGATCCGTGGGCGTAGCCGTCAGCGTAATGTTTTGGAAAAAAGCACAAAGACTGAAGGAGGACATTGCGAAATCTTGTGATACTCGTAGGTCCCCATTAGATTTGAGTCAGTGGGTGTTCAGGGTTCAATAATGGAATTACTGGCCATTTTTTCATTAAAACCCGACTGCACAGAGAAAGACTGAAAAGGATTTTATTGCAGGGGTAATAAATGTGAGGAGGGGATGAACATTTCTGGTGATAACATATTAACCATACTCTTATATAATGGCTACATTTATTTCTTTAATAAACTATACTACATATGAACTAATATATATATATACATGTAGTGGCATGTTGATCAATCAAGATATGCATTTCATAATCTGGTTGTCCGTACTGATTAATCTATCAGGATAACTATTTGGTTTATATAATTATCTATTTTAAATAACCTCATCATATGATTATTATTATTTTGGTTGCATTTTTAAGCATTGATTTTAATCCTCATCTTTGCAAGTGTATTCATGCAACTTGTGCACAAATATTTTTACTACGTATACGTATTTGCTTTACATACATTATCTATATATGATTTATGTATCTTTTGTTCATTAGCATTATCAGTATAATGAATATTGGAGTTATATAACTTTTTCGCTTTGCTTACGTATTCATGAAACTTGTGAACACAACTATGAAACATATTTCAGTATTTGCTATTTCAATATTTACTATATGAATGTATCTTCATTCACACTGTGAGTATAATGAATTTTGAAAGCACATAATTTTCTTTTGCTTTCTGAGTAGTTATGCTTAGCTAGTGAGTGCCTGTTTTGATGATTTCGTACCTATTATGTTTTTACATGGCCGAGCAAATGTCATAGTTTAGACATGACTTAAAATGGAATCATAATTCCATTAATAAAAAAGTATATATATCTGTGTGGACACAAGAGAAGCGTTGTGTGTGAATCACAGATTTGGGCCATCAAATCGCACGTCAGCGGAATGTCTGCGATGTGTTTATAAACAGTGTGTCAGCATAGATCAACGTCCTCTTTGTGCTGAGCTAAGACTGTCACGTAAGCCTTGAGAATTCCTTCAGAACGAGGCCATTGTGTGTTCGTGTGTGTGTAAATCGTAGTCTTGCTATGTAAAAGTATGAAAGCTTAGATAGAGATCAACATGGGAAGCCATCCTGTGTAGACCATTGTATTCTGCTGTACAAAAAACCATTTTTAGAATACAAGAAAACCCGCTATGGAGTTTGTCTAAATCCTATAGAAGAACTTTGCTATTTCCAAGACAATAATCACATTGCACATCCATGAAGAATTGTGAAGATGCAAAAACAATTTCTCTGACTGCATTTTTAACTCAGTCTATACAATCAAACGTAAGATGGGGAATACTCTGGCGGAGTACCCTACTACATATATGATATACCATAGTGTAGGCTAAGCTAATTCTTGTTTGTTATTCAATTTCTCTTTGTACTGAATTATCATAGGTCACTCTGCATGAACTTCCAGAATTAGCTGATATTAATAATTACTATACTGTGTATGTATAGAGTATACTTTATAGTGTAGGCTAGGCTACCATATATGTATGTATGGTACTGAATACCCTAGTGTAGGCTAGGCTATATTCAAGATATGTTCTTTCCAACAAACAATGTGTTTTTTTTGGAACCTAAACCCATCGTAAGTAGGATAATACCGGTATAAGCATTTTTAGTTTTTTTTTGTGTGTTTGAACTATCAAAACAGGCAGTTCTAGGTGCTTTTGGAAGGGTTCTAAGTATTCGTGGGGGGTTTGGTATGCATCCCCTGTGAATACGGGGGGTTTACTGTACCAGCCTGAGGGAGTGATAGAAAACAATCAGGCAAAGATCCTCTGGGACTATGGCATCAGAACAGATAGGGTGATACGTGCTAACAGACCAGATGTGACGTCGACTGGCAAAATCATGAAGAAAGTATCACTCATTAATGTCACAATACCATGGGACACCAGAGTGGGTGAGAAAGAAAGAAAGAAATTGATAAGTATCAAGACCTGAAAATAGAAATAAGAAGGATGTGGGATATGCCAGTGGCAATTGTACCCAAAATCATAGGAACACTAGGCATGACCCCAAGATCCCTGAAAAGGAATCTGGAAAAACTAGATACCGAAGTAGCTCCAGGACTCATGCAGAAGAGTGTGCTACTAGATACAGTGCACAGTGAGAAAAGTGATGGACTTCTAAGGAGGCAGGATGCAACCCAGAACCCCACATTATGAAAACCATCCAGTCGAATAGGATGACTGTGATAGACAAAAAATAAATAAATAAATAAATAATTTAAAAAATATTAATAACAATAATAATAATAATCACAAGAATGGCCATACAATGCTCTTAGTGCCTTATTAGTCATCATGGAGGAAGATCACGCTGGTCACTCAAGCTCTCAATCGAGAGGAGGTTGTGCTGGCCGCTAGCACTCTCAATCCAGCATGACTTTCTGCCCTTCATTTCATTTGTAAGATGCCAGTGAGACCAGGTGCCAAAAAACAGAGAGTACAAAGGGCTTGCTAGGTCTGCCAACATACAAATCATCGACCACAGCAGAAAAAAGGCACTCGCTTCCCTGCCATGAATGTGATGTTCCTCTACATCTGGAACCATGTTTTGAAGAAAAGAAAATGTAGTTTGTAAGTTGTATTACTGAATAAAAAGTAAAATAAATTTGTTTCTAATTTAAATTTTTTAACAGAAATTTATATAATAAACTGTTCATATTAGTGGGAAACAAACAGTGGGTTAGGGGACCTATAAGGGGAGGTATGGAGGGTCCCCCCCACAAAAAAAAGGGAAAATGGACAACAGGGTGATACTCCCCTAATTGCAAACATCTGATTTTGGACCTTTAAACACAGGTCGTGTACCTTTTAAATGCTATTTTCTTTCTTTTGGGACCATTTGGCATTGATTAAGCCAAAAAAATTATTTAAAATTTTTTGTAACCTGAGGGAATAAACCTTGTTTACAAGTATGTAAGTATGGATAATCAGTAGGCTAAGCAGAATCCTAAGTAAGCTAAGCAGGATACCCTTCTGTATCTGGTCTTCCATCGTAACTAGTAAATTAATCCAACTTCTCAATAGCTTTACAGGCATGCTACCATCATGTTTGGCAAATACCTAACATTTCTCTTCTACAGTTCAGTACAATAATCTCTTGATTATCCAGATTAACAGAGCCAAGGCCCTATAAGATAAGGGCAAAATCCAAAAAAGGGCAAATAAAAAAATTCATGGGTGTTAAAGGGCAACTCACTATCCTTCCTCATCTTACCTTGTCAATACTGCATAACGGTAAACACTAAATACAGATCCAAGCGCAAGAAACTGAAGAGACTGTGATGCCCGGTCGCGGGAAATGAACCCGCATCACCATAATCACAAGGAGGTCACGTTGCCGACCTGACCACGAGAAGGATAAAAGTCTATTACCTCTCATACATAAATATACCTGTCGTTTTATTAGAGCTGGAATAGACCCATCCTCACCATCGCAGCCAAGTGGGCAATCGTTTTTATTGCTTTTTTAGGCTGAAATATATATGTAGAATCTACTGGTCACTTTTACCAGATACATACATATGTAATTGTAATAGCCACAATGCCCTCTTAACTTCTCGAATTCTTCGCACTTTTTTTGGATATGCTTGTTACTACAAAGCCGTACGATCCAAGTGCAAGCAACTGAAGAGACTGTGATGCCCGGTTGCAAGAAACAAACCCGCATCACCATAATCACAAGGTCACGCTGCCTACCTGACAACGAGAATGATAAAAGTCTATTACCTCTCGTACATACATATACCTGTCATTTTCAGATACGTATATTTATTAGAGCTGGAACAGACCCATCCTTACCACTGTAGCCAAGTGGGCAATTGTTTTTATTGCTTTTTTAGGCTGAAATATATATAGTATGTAGAATCTACTGGTCACTTTTACCAGATACATATGTAATTGTAATAGCCACAATGCCCTCTTAACTTCTTGAATTCTTCGCGCTTTTTTGGATGTGCTTGTCACTACAAAGCCATAGGATCCAAGCGCAAGAAATTGAAGAGACTGTGATGCCTGGTCATGGGAAACGAATGCGCATCACCATAATCACAAGGAGGTCACGTTGCCGACTTGACCACGAGAAGGATAAAAGTCTATTACCTCTTGTACATACATATACCTGTCATTTTCAGATACGTATATTTATTAGAGCTGGAATAGACCCATCTTCACCATCATAGCCAAGTGGGCAATCGTTTTTATTGCTTTTTTAGGCTGAAATATATAAGTAGAATCTACTGGTCACTTTTACCAGATACATATGTAATTGTAATAGACACAATGCCCACTTAACTTCTCGAATTCTTCGCGCTTTTTTGGATGTGCTTGTCACTACAAAGGCGTAAGATCCAAGCACAAGAAATTGAAGAGACTGTGATGGTGAAGATGGGTCTATTCCAGCTCTAATAAATATATCTGAAAACGACAGGTATGTGTATGAACAAAAGGTAAGACTTTTATCCTTCTTGTGGTCAGGTCGGCAATGTGACCTCCTTGTGATTATGGTGATGCGGGTTTGTTTCCCGCGACTGGGCATCACAGTCTCTTCAATTTCTTGTGCTTGGATCTTACAGTTTTGTAGTGACAAGCATATCCAAAAAAAGCGCGAAGAACTTGAGAAGTTAAGAGCGCATTGTGGCTATTACAATTACATATGTATCTGGTAAAAGTGACTTTCCCAAGTCGTTTGTTTATGTCATACTCGATGCCGTTTGTGTCAGTTCTTGTTTGAAAGCCTAGCCTAATACAATCTACCAAAAATGAAACTCACTCTACAAGCTAGCCTAGTACAGTATGATCTACCAAAAATGAAATTTGTTCCAAGAGCACAGCCTAGTCAGTACGATCTACCAAAAATGAAATTCATTTGGTAAGTAAAGACTATTTTTTTTAGTTTCATTTATTTAACAAGAGGATGGGATTGTTGAGGACAAGACGTTAGCCTAATGATTTCTGAGCTATCAAAAATGCAACACGCATGACACACGAGATTCTCAATGAACTCATATTTAGGAGATGAAATTATAAGGGTATTTATGCATTTTGTCCTATCATATTAACCATGTTTACATAAAACACTGTGTTTACATCTCTAGTACATATGGCATTTCTCAATGATGACTGTCCTGACAAACTCATTTTAAGAACAACACTAAACACTACAGTAGTTCATCACTTTCTGTTTCATTGGAATTAATTATTTTTCAATTTACCTCATAATATCACGCAAACTTCATTTATATGCCTGTATGTGCATTTATATCTACATGGCATTCAATCAATGTTAACATCATTGTCTCTACATAGTGTGTGTGTGTGTGTGTTTCTTACAGTAGTGCAGTAGTACCTGTTGCCATTTTTCTTTTTTGCCTTGCTTGATTCACTTTACAGTATTTCATTACAAGTATGGTTATCACACGTATCATAACAGTACACAAGAGAATATTTTATCACTATTGATATTTCTTCTCTAACCAAAAATATTTAAAATGCAAATCTGCAGATGTTGGCAACACATGCTTTTTATTACTTGTCTCATGCCACCAACCAAAGTGAAGGAGTGTGTGCATACATGCGTACCATTATTGCACATATCCTTTAGTCAAATAAGGAGAAAGCTTAGACATGACGACATAAATGAAAAATGCTCTAACGAAGTCAGACATTTTCTTACCCCTTTCTACCCATCCAACACTGCATTCGTACCCCCTCCCAGCAGGGGGAAAATGCATTCGTACCCCACCCCTTCCTGCTTTCGTACCCCACCCCTTCCTGCTTTCATACTCCACCCCTTCCTGCTTTCATACTCCACCCCTTCCTGCTTTTGTGCCCCACCCTTCCTGCTTTCATACTCCACCCCTTCCTGCTTTCATACTCCACCCCTTCCTGCTTTCGTACCCCACCCCTTCCTGCTTTCATACTCCACCCCTTCCTGCTTTCATACTCCACCCCTTCCAAAACAACCGTTTCTCTGAGTGAGTTCCTCTACACAGCCTTACTGGCCCTCCTCTCCCATGGCATTCAGCCATTCGACCCCCTTCTCCCACCACCTTGGAAACTTCTCCAGACTGAACAACCTCATCTCAGTGTCATGTGAGGTCCTAGTGACAAAAACTTTGCAAATGGGCATAATACAGTAATTGTACTGCCTTTGTATCATATTTATGTACAAAAATATAAACAATACAAATTTTCCATACTGATTTTACACTTAAAAGCATGAAAACTTATAAATGTACTGTACAGTACTTCAAAAATTCAACAAATGCTTTCTGCAGGGGGTATCATCTTTGAAAGTGCAGTAACGCTGCAAATGGGTATCACATCTTGTAAAAGTACACTAACTGAGCTACTGTAATTACCTTTGTATCATATTTATCCATGTACAAAAATAAAAATAATACATTTTTCATACAGATTTTACATATAAAAGCATGAAAACTTATAAATTACTTCAAAAATTAATCAAAAACACTTCTGGAGGGTTTCTCAATAATTTTCCAGATGTTGCGTGTCTTTGAAACAATCCATATGCCAACTAGTAGGCTTCAATGAAAAGTTTGTGTGTCTGTGAATTCGGGCAACTCAAATCGCATAAGACTGAGGTACTGCTGTATGCTGTAGGTACATACATACATGTGCTATATTGGTCTGAGGTACCTGCAATGTTCTGTGTGCCATTTCAGACTACTGTAAAAAATTAACCCTTTCCTGTCCAATTGACGTCATATTACGCAACAACCCCCTAACCCCCTTCTTTTCTGACTGACATAATTTTACGTAAAATTTACCGACATTTTTCGTACGTGTGGTAGGGGTAAATTTTTTTTATTTTCGGACAGTTGGTGGTTTCCATAGGCTAAAGCATACCTTGGACCGTGTAACTCAGGCATCGATATGCCAGGCAAGCAGTCTCTATACTGCGCATGCGCAATTCCCTGGCATAGTAAATTTCTCACAATGAAATCAGCTGATCCTACCCACGTTTCTCTCTCGTATCTTACATTTTTTTTTATAAAATGTAGGATTACATTATTGGAAACACTCTGTTTGGTATCCTCTATCTTCTATAAATTTTTTAGTTCCTCTACTGTGCATGCGCAAATCCATGGCGTAGTTAAATTCTCACAATGACATCAGCTGATCGCACCCACGCAGGCCTGGCAGGCCACACTTCTGTCAGAGACCATACGTACGAGGTTGGGTAAACACGTGTGGCTGTTTACATACAGCGACGTCAATCGAGAACAGTTTCCAACATGCTTTCGCAAAGTTTTTACGGTAAAACTAGCGAAAATTCGTTAGTGCATCACATAAGAGACGTCTGGATTTTAGGCAGGGCTCTGAATCTCATTTTTCATTATCATATATATCGATATTTAGAGAATTTTATTGGCTTTCTCGTAAAAAATAATTCATTCACCTAACTGTTATAGCTTTTGAGCTATGAATGATAATGTTGACAATGGTAACATTTTTTTTTCGTTTCGAACAGCTTATAACGTCAAAATGAAACTGTTGCTGTTACCAAAGCCATTTTTCTTGACTCTCACTTTATTCCTCAACCTTTCCTCTACATTTTTGTATATTTACAAAGTAATTTCTATGAAAAAATCCGAGGTAGGGTCTTCAAAAAAATGTCTAGCGATAATTCACACCCGTATGCCTGGCGGCGCGCTCTGTTTCTTACCCACTTTTCTATCAATTTTTCACCAACTGGACTTATTAGTTTTTCATTGTTTTATATGTCGATATTCAGAGAATTTTCTTGGCTTTCTCATAAAAAATAATTCATTCGCCTAACTGTTTAGTTTTTGAGCTACGAACAATAATGTTGACAACGGTAACTTTTTTTTCGTTTCGATCAATTTATAACGTCAAAATGAAACTGTTGCCGTTACCAAAGCCATTTTCTTGACTTTCCCTTTATTCTTCAACTTTTCCTCTACTTTTTCGTATATTTACAAAGTAATTTCTATGAAAAATAACCAAGATAGGGCTCTTCAAAAAAAACATTTTTCTAGCGATAATTCTCACCATAGGCAGGAGGGCAGAGCGCTCTGTTTCTCACCCTCTTTTCTATAATTTTTTCACCAACTGGACTTATTCGTTTTCCATTGTTTTATATGTCAATATTTAGGGAATGTTATTGGCTTTCTCATAAAAAATTATTCATTCGCCTAACTGTTATAGCTTTGAGCTACGAACGATAATGTTGACAACGGTAACTTTTTTTCGTTTCAATCAATTTCTAACGTCAAAATGAAACTGTTGCCGTTACCAAAGCCATTTTTCTTGACTCTCACTTTATTCTACAACTTTTCTTCTACATTTTCGTATATTTACAAAGTAATTTCTATGAAAAATAACCGAGATAGGGCTCTTCAAAAAAAACTTTTTTCTAGCGATAATTCTCACCATACGCCGGGCAAATCGCTCTGTTTCTTACCCTCTTTTCTATCAATTTTTTCACCAACTGGACTTATTCGTTTTTCATTGTTTTATATATCAATATTTAGAGAATTTTGTTGGCTTTCTCATAAAAAATAATCCATTCGCCTAACTGTTATAGCTTTTGAGCTACGAACGATAATGTTGACAACGGTAACATTTTTTTTCGTTTCAATCAATTTATAACTTCAAAATGAAACTGTTGCCGTTAGCAAAGCCATTTTTCTTGACTCTCACATTATTCTTCAACTTTTCCTCTACATTTTCGTATATTTACAAAGTAATTTCTATGAAAAATAACCGAGATAGGGCTCTTCAAAAAAACTTTTTCTAGCGATAATTCTCACCATACGCCGGGCAGAGCGCTCTGTTTCTTGCCCTTTTTCTATCAATTTTTCACCAGCTGGACTTATTCGTTTTTCCATTCTTTTATATGTCGATATTTAGAGAATTTTTGTTGGCTTTCTCATAAAAATAATTCATTCGCCTGACATTCATAGTTTTTGGGTTACGAACGAAAATATAAAAATAAGTAGATTTTTTTTTGTGAAATAACTCATTTTTTTGTATTTAGAGGGCTGGGACTCTTATTCTGACTATTCCACCATAAAATATAAACATTTAGAAAAAAAGGACAGCAAAATGAACGTTGTTGGCATAAAATTTCTATTTTTGCTGAATTTTCGAAATAATTATTTTTTCGCACTGTCGAGCGCTCCCAGACACATCGGGGCTCATGTGCCCTCAGTGATGTGATAACTATACAGATATGAAAGGGTTAATCACACCCAAAATTCTCCCACTGCTAAGGCCTTTGCAGAAAAACTTGGTCTCTCACTCTACAGGAAACATAACCCTTGTTTGAAGTTTTGGTTACATGTTTGCCAATACTAAAAGTATGTTTTAATGTTTTGCATAACACCTCCAGTTATGCACAAGTGTCTTAAGAGTATCACAGATTGCCTAAAGATTTTGGATGTTATTTAGTTTGTTATGACTAAATTCAGGTGTACACTAGTTCTGAGCATATGAGTTTCAGTTTAGTAAAAATCTTTTAACAGTTGTGAAATCTGTCACGCTGTTACGATGTTATGACCTTCGGCTGAAGTGTTTTGACATTTTGTTTCCTTTACGACCAGATTGTACTGTTTCATTTAAAAAAGGTGTACATATCTTTGGTCCTTGATCCCTGGTCCAGGTTTGTCAGATAATGCCGAGTTCCGGTTAAGGAAGATCCGGATAAACAACAGATTACTGTAATTGCCTTCCTCTTCTCACCAGCAGAAGGAAACACAAGTATTTTGTAGGCAAGATGGATTTATCAAAACAACATTGATACAGCAGGGTATAAAAAAAAAAGGTAGCAACACAGAACACTAAAGTACTGGTTGTATACAATAGCGACTTTGTGGGAGACTGGGAGATAAGGAGCACTGCTTCCATGTGGATGCCCAACATTCACACAAGATTATCATAAACTGTACCACTTACCCAAGAAAAAAGTGAAATTCAAAATTTCAGAATACAATTCCAGCTGAATGTGTATTATCATTATTGCCATCACAACTACTGTACACTGAAGTAAATTAGCAGTACCAGTGAGTCATATTTATAGATTCTTAAATGCACTGTGAAAATTGGAAAGAAGTTGGAAAACTGTGTAGGAAGAGACGAAGGGGATCACATAAAAATTAAAACAAAGAGAGCAATGCAGCTGGGAGTGAACGGACATTACAAAGAACCTAAATTACCCAAGACACACTAAATGTGTTAATCCTTACAGGATGCAATAATTCACAACATCCATAATACACAAACATATTTGGGATTCAAAAACATCATTCCATAGTTATGACATTGTCTGGGGGTGAGAAGGATATCTCAGATTACTACAGTATTTATTTCATGCAACTCAGTTTTAATCTTGGTGAAAATTTCTTATTCACTTTCCCACACTTACTTTCATTTCTGGAATTTCCTGGAAGAAACGCCAAACTTCACTGCCCTCCAACTGAGATTCATTCAAGAAGTGTGATGAGACCAAGTGTGAGAGACCAAGTTTTTCTGCAAAGGCCTTAGCAGTGGGAGAATTTTGGGTGTGATTAACCCTTTCATATCTGTATAGTTATCACATCACTTTGCAGGATCTTTATTCTGAAATGATTAAATCATATTTAAGAATGATAACCATATCAAGTAGCTTAACCCTTAAACGCCGAGCCTCTATTTACGAAAGTGTCTGTCGTATGCTGGCGGCGTTCGGGAGTTAGCGCCGAAGCGGAAAAAAAGTTTTTTTCAAGAAATCACAGCACGCTTCGTTTTTAAGATTAAGAGTTCATTTTTGGCTCCTTTTTTTGACATTGCCTGAAGTTTAGTATGCAATCATCATAAATGAGAAAAAATATCATTATCATATATAAATATTGAAATATATGACAGTGCAAAAAAATTTCATACATAATTGTATACAAATCGCGCTGTGAGCAAAACGGTTAAAGCTAATGAGTTATTTTTTTTCTTTGTATTGTACACTAAATTGCAATGATTTTGGTATATAACAAATTCTAAAATTATCAAAGCAACACAGAGAATATTATCACAAAATGATACATGAATTCGTAACGGCACACGTAAAAATGTTTTATTTCAAAAATTCACCATAAATTGAAATATTGTGCTAGAGACTTCCCGTTTGTTGCAAAATGAAGGTAATTGATTGAATATTACTAGACTGTAAGTGTTTTAGCTTACAATTGCCGTTTTCGAGCATTTCGGTCGAGTTAAAGTTGACCGAAAGTCGAATTTTTTCTATTTATCGTGATGTATATGAAAATATTTCAAAACTGATAAAAGCTACAACCATGAGTTATTTTTTGTTGTATTCTACATGAAATTGCACACATTTTCATATATAAAACTTTATGTAATGACTAATATAAAACGGTGCAAACATTACGACAAAGTGACGAAAGAATTTCAGAGATGTTCCGCTGAGTTACCGCGCGGATGTAAGGAAAAAGTTTTTTTTAAAAATTCACCATAAATCGAAATATTGTGCTAGAGACTTCCAATTTGTTGCAAAATGAAGGTAAATGATTGAATATTACTAGAATGTAAGAGTTTTAGCTTACAATTGCATTTTTCGACCATTTCGGTCGAGTCAAAGTTGACCGAAGGTTGAAATTTTGGCACATCGTGATTTATATGAAAATATTTCAAAACTAATAGAAGCTACAACCATGAGTTATTTTTTGTTGTGTTCTACATGAAATTGTGCACATTTTCATATATAAAACTTTATGTAACGACTAATATAAAACGGTGCAAACATTATGACAAAGTGACGAAAGAATTTCAGAGATGTTCGGCCGAGTTACCGCATGCGGATGTAAGGAAAAAGTTTTTTCAAAAATTCACCATAAATCGAAATATTGTGCTAGAGACTTCCAATTTGTTGCAAAATGAAGGTAAATGATTGAATATTACTAGAATGTAAGAGTTTTAGCTACAATTGCGTTTTCGACCATTTCGGTCGAAAGTTGACCGAAGGATGAAATTTTGGCACTTATCGTGATTTATACAAAAATATTTCAAAACTGATAAAGCTACAACCATGGGTTGTTTTTTGTTGTATTTTACATGAAATTGCACACATATTCATACATAAAACTTTATGTAACAGCTAATATAAAACGAAGCAAACATTACGACAAAGTGATGAAAGAATTTCTGAAATTTTCGGCAGAGTTACCGCACGGACGTAAGGTAAAAGTTTTTTTAAAAATTCACCATAAATCGAAATACTGTGCTAGAAACTTCCAATTTTTGCAAATTGAAGGTAAATGATTGAATATTACTAGAATGTAAGAGTTTTAGCTTACAATTGCGTTTTTGAACCATTTCGTTCCAGTCAAAGTTGACCGAAGGTTGAAATTTTTGTAGTCGATTTACGATGCGTCCAAAGCTGATCAAAGTCACCCGACAGACAATTTTAGTCGACTTACGTTATGTCCAGTCGGCGTTTAAGGGTTAACCCTTAAAACGCCGCGCCTCTATTTATAAAAGTGTCTGCCGTATGCCGAAGGGGTTTGAGAGTTAGCGCCGAAGCGGAAAGAAAGTTTTTTAAAAAAATCACAGCACACTTAGTTTTTAAATCAAGAGTTCATTTTTGGCTCCTTTTTTTCTCATTGCCTTAAGTTTAGTATGAAATCATCAAAAATGAAGAAAATATCATTATCATATATAAATATTGGAATATATGAGTGTGAAAAAAAAATTTTCATATGTAATTGTATACAAATCGCGCTGTGAGCAAAACGGTTAAAACTAATGAGTTATTATTTTTTCATTATTGTACACTAAATTGCGATGGTTTTGGTATATAACAAATTGTAAAACGATCAAAGCAACACAGAGAAAATATTATCACAAAATGATACATGAATTCATAACGAGCGGACGTAAAAAGTTTTTTTTTTTTTAAATTCACCATATATCGAAATATTGTGCTAGAGACTTCCCGTTTGTTGCAAAATGAAGGTCAATGATTAAATATTACTAGAATGTAAGAGTTTTAGCTTACAATTGCATTTTTCGACCATTTCGGTCGAGTCAAAGTTGACCAAAGGTTGAAATTCTGGCACTTATCGTGATTTATATGAAAATATTTCAAAATTGATAAAAGCTACAACCATGTGTTATTTTTTGTTGTATTCTACATGAAATTGCCCACATTTTCATATATAAAACATTATGTAACAACTAATATAAAATGGTGCAAATATTACGACAAAGTGACTAAAGAATTTCTGAGATTTTCAGCAGTTAGCGCGCGCGGACGTAAGGAAAAAGTTTTATTAAAAAATTCACCATAAATCGAAATATTGTGCTGGAGACTTCTCGTTTGTTGCAAAATGAAGATAAATGATTGAATATTACTAGAATGTAAGAGTTTTAAATTACAATTGCATTTTTTTACCATTTTGGTCGAGTCAAAGTTGACCAAAGGTTGTAATTTTGGTACTTATCGTGATTTATATGAAAATATGTCAAAATTGATAAAAGCTACAACCATGAGTTATTTTTCGTTGTATTCTACATGAAATTGCGCACATTTTCATCTATAAAACTTTATGTAACGGCTAATACAAAACTGTGCAAAAATTACGACAGTGTGACTAAAGAATTTCTGAGATTGTAAGAGCCTGATGCCGTCTCTTCCAAACACGTGTGTGTTCATCGTCCATTGGAGTGGAGAGACATTTGGCGTCTTCACAAACAGAAACATACACACAGTTTGATACAGAAGATTCGTTGGAACATTATGAGTACATGATTAGAATGGTTGCATGGCAATGCAAGTAGTGGTGATTGGACATACATCAAGACAACAATGGTTAGGGAGAAACAGACGGAAATATTGTATGGTTGAAATCGTGTTCCTTTGGAGAAAGAAAACGAAACGCTCTTGTTGTCTTGTCCACTCCGATGGACGACGAACACACACGTGTTTGGAAGAGACGGCGTCAGGCTCTTACAAGATTTTCAGCAGTTAGCGCGTGCGGATGTAAGGAAAAGGTTTTTTCAAAAATTCACCATAAATCAAAATATTGTGCTAGAGACTTCTCGTTTGTTGCAAAATGAAGGTAAATGATTGAATATTACTAGAATGTAAGAGTTTTAGCTTACAATTGCATTTTTTTACCATTTCGGTCGAGTCAAAATTGACCGAAGGTTGAAATTTTGGCACTTATCATGTTTTATATGAAAATATGTCAAAATTGATAAAAGCTACAACCATGAGTTATTTTCTGTTCTATTCTATATGCAATTGCGCACATTTTCATATATAAAACGTTATGTAACAGTTAATACAAACCTGTGCAAAAATTACTACAAAGTGACTAAAGAATTTCTGAGATTTTCAGCAGTTAGTGTGCACGGACCTAAGGAAAAAGTTTTTTTCAAAAATTCACCATAAATCGAAATATTGTGCTAGAGACTTCTCGTTTGTTGCAAAGTGAAGGTAAATGGTTGAATATTACTAGAATGTAAGAGTTTTAGCTTACAATTGCATTTTTTTTACCATTTCGGTCGAGTCAAAGTTGACCAAAGGTTGAAATTTTGGCACTTATCAAGATTTATATGAAAATATGTCAAAATTGATAAAAGCTACAACCATGAGTTATTTTTTGTTGTATTCTACATGAAATTGCACACATTTTCATATATAAAATATTATGTAAACGCTAATAGAAAACAGTGCAAAAATTACGACAAAGTGACTAAAGAATTTCTGAGATTTTCAGCAGAGTTAGCTGATGCTTTCTTCTGGGGTAAGAAAGAAATTCGTGCATGCGCAGCTGGGTCACGCTTGTAAACAAAACAACAGCGTGATCCGTGAACTCCCAGCATCCCTCAAGGCACGATTTAAAATTTTTCACAAATGAGGCCTATAAGTATTTTTCCGCGAATATTTAAAAAAACTTTTTGTAGTCGATGTATTTTACGTCCACTTGGCACCCGACAGACAATTTTTGTTGCCGTAAAACATCCAGTCGGTGTTAAAGGGTTCATGATTAATTGTATGTTCTTTGTTTTTACATTGCTCTCAGTGGTATTTAAGGGGCTCTGAGAGATTATCACTGGTTTTTCAAACAATGTAAATTTTCCACTACACACAGGGTCCAGGATCCTTATCAAAAATCCCTTGGCTAAAACTTAGGAGTCTGACAATGTGACTTATAATCTCATTTACGAACTTCATGATAATAACAGTAATAAAGTCCCTTTCTCACAATACTGTTTGATTTATAAAGAAGCCACCCTCCTCATGAACAAGTTACGTTCCGGATGGACGTTTGTATGTTGAATTGTTTGTAAGTTGGTTACTGTAGTAAATACAGTACTGTATATTTTTTCATCCTACAACACAATACACTGTACATACAGTACTGTATGTACAGAATGGGCTCACCAAACAAAATCTGAACTTACATGTGGCAAAGAGGTGTGCTCTCAACACAATTTTAACTTGCTATCCCATTTGTTTTATCTCTGAATGTTCGTAAGCAGGGTGGTATCTATATATTATTTCAATATGGATGCTGCCATACTAGCACAATTGAAGGTGAACAAGTGGCGGGCAGCATGGAATATACTAGAAAAGTGGTTAAAGTGCTGAGTTTGTTGAACACCCTTATAAAAGATTCAATTGCTATAATTATGAGTTTGTTCTAACACATTCAGATACCTGGAAAACGGATATAAATAACTTTACTTTATAAAGTAAATTTACTGCCTCTCGTAATCTTGTAAGCATCAACACCTACAGCATTCCCAAGAAAACTATTCCAAAACTGTGCAATACTGCAAATAAAGAACCTTCATATTAAGCTGTGTATCATTGTGGTGCTTCCACAGAATACAAATGGTAACATTTAGTGAAAAAGGTAACTAATAAATGTGTTAATACTGTTTATCTTTGTGTACCTGGTGGTAGCATTGCTCCTATAATCTTACCAAATGTGTTAATACTGTTTATCTTTGTCTACCTGGTGGTAGCATTGCTCCTATAATCTTACCTCAAGATCTTTGCCTTCCTGTAATGCAATTCCTTCTCTCACAAGCTCTGTCCACATCTGCCTTGGAGGGTCATCAAATTCCAATTCCACAATATATATCTTTCCTTTCCCATAATCAGTTACTCCGACAGCCTAAAAATAGTTAAAATATAAGTTTTCTAAACACAGTCATTACTACAAGTAATAATGTGAAAGTATGTCTAAAGCAAACTAAATACAGTATAAATAAAAGTTTGTTACAAGACAGATATCTTTTTACAAAAATCAATTTGCTTTAAGAACGAACGCATCTGGATCTGGTTACAGTACATACAAAAACTCTTTAAACAGGTATTATGAGAGAATTACTGAAAAAGTACATGTCCCCTACCTATCCCAGGCAACTTTTAAAATCATTCTGATTGATGATTGTTGAAAGTCATCATTATGGTTCTTGGAATGACATAACTTGTACAGTTTTCTCTATACAAGAATATAAAATTAAATGCCAAGGTGTCAAATTCATGCAATAAATGTTCAACATGGAAGTGGATCAACACACATCATGTCCCTCAAAGTTTATTTCCATTGCTATTGGCTGAGTAAGAGCAGTTTGCAATTCAGCAAAAGCATACTGAACACCACCACACACAAGTGAAGAGCTCTTGGTAACTTTTCAGTTACATTGCACTGGAATATGCCTGGACAACAAACTTTCATTTATATAAGGTTAAAGCTGTATTAAATTTCACCTTCCTGTGACTGTAACTGCTGTATCTCTTCTGTCATCATGATAGAGAGGAAAAATCCATAGGTAACAACAAGCACAACCCTCTCACATACCACTTTCGTTATTTTAACTCTAGTCCGAATCTAATGAGGCAAGCTATCAGTGGAGATCAACCTTCAGACTAAATTGATGCACTGTAATAGTTATAAGCTGTCTTTCAGATCTAACCGTATTTTTAGAATCTCTAAACGTGGTATACTGATTTTCATGACAAAACTCTCCTTATTTGAGGGCTTTTAAGAAACCAGAAGTTGAGGGCCTTGGTATGTTGGTTTTTGTTAGTCTGTTAGTTTTGTTAGTCTGTTAGTTTTTGTTAGTCTGTTAAACTTTCTTCTAGTGGGAGTTGTGATACTGTTCTTATTTAAATGTGTAACAGGATAATTATTTTTTCTGATCCATTAAATTTTGCATATACTGAGAGTAAGCAGGGACAGCAGCATAATCCAGTATGGTAACTGAATTCTCTCTACACTAGGATCAATGTCCACAAGTTTTGAACTGAATATTTCTTTTAACAACTTTGATTTAAAGAACATAATCTTGAAAATTTGTTTATTTTACCACCTGCTGTCATTTCCAATATTTTGAAAAGGATCAAGTACATACTCTGAAGTTCCTGGGGTAAAATATTATAAGTTTCCCCCAGTTCATAATGCTTCAAGATTTCCCATTAGTAATGACAAAAAATGGGCGGGTAATTCTTGCCATGGCCACTGGGTGACACTATCAGGTTTTTGAAGCTCCTTATCTTGTTTAACTGTTTAGTACATATATATACGTAGCGTGCCAACGCTGCCTGAGCCGTTTAGTACGTATATATACAGGGAGCAGACGTTTTGACCGTGGCGTTTAGTACATATATATACGATCAATTTTTCCTGCCTTCCTTTCAAGGTTAACCCACTAAAATATGTTTTCTCTAGGTCCCACGAAGCCTTGCCTACCATATCTAAACAAAAACACTTCCTCCCGAACCCCCATTTATCGTAATTTTCCTGATTTTCTAAATCCAATGCGGGAATTCGCCAGTCACTTGGCGACATCGCTATGTAGCGAGACAACACTTTGCTGGGCTAGTTCGTTCTCTCACACGGAATTTTGGTCTTTCGACACATGGGGTAGATGGGATATAATCCTATCTAATCCAACTTTGTATTGGTAATGAGTTATTTTCTTCTCTGTTTTTCTTTTTCAGCTCTAGCGCAAATGAAAAACAATAAGTAATTGTAGTTTATTGATATTATTCCAACTGAAATACGAAAAATGCACTCACTTGACTGTTTTATTATTTTACGATATGTTCAGTGCATGTGACTGAACTCCAGATGCGCTTCATTCTGAATAACGACCGAAAAATTCTTTGTTTACTTACGCTAATTTGCTAATTTATTTCATCAATTTAACTTTAGCATTTCACAAAAATTACTTCAGAAGCTGTGTATATTATCTTATGTCGCTATATACACACGAATATATATATATGTATGTGTATATATATGTATATATATACATTATATATATATATATATATATATATATATATATATATATATATATATATATATATATATATATATATATATATATATATATATATATATATATAAAACATTTGAATAACTAATTGTCGTTACTTATGAATAAACTCGAACATCATAGATCATAGGGTTAGATCTAGAATGAGCAAACATTCAAACATGAAACAATACACAAAGACCATGATCTAAATGAAAGTTATGTACAAAATTCTTGCACAAGAGACAATGCTGAAATTTCATCTGACCGTGAGAATGATGAAAACGACAACAGAGGCTAACAAGGTAAAGACAGGAAAATGAGGTCTGTATTTGATGATTGTGAGTGGGTTGCCAGTAATTTCTGGGCATAAGATTTTGTATTTGACAGCAGTGGCAGTTTCATTACATCGATAAAGGAAAATCTTTAAAAATAACGTTCGAAAATTCTAATAACTATAAAAAGAACAATTAGCATACTCATCAATGAACAGAGATATGATGTTTTATATATATATATATATATATATATATATATATATATATATATATATATATATATATATATATATATATATATATATATATATATGTGTGTGTGTGTGTGCATGTGTATGTATGAATGTGTATTTAAGTATATAGATTTATATAGTGCACAGAGAAACTCTGTAGACACAATGTGGGTGTCATTAGCTACGTTTCCAAACTTCCTGATTTATAATCCAACTACAGTTAATCTGCATTCCTCAGTTCGGGGTTCTTTAATCCGGTCATAAAATCCTAATTATCCCTCCCCGGGCTGTCCACAAGAAAGAGGCCGTTCCGGGACAAGGCAGAGTTAATTTACAAATCTGCCATCACTTGAGGAGTCAACAGTAGTATATTTTTTTTTATTTCGCAGTGTATCATTTACTTTCATTAGTAGCGAGTCGGCTAGATACTGGGCGTTAGTATAATTTATTTAGGTGATTAGAAACTAGATCATCCTCACCCTACCTTTTGATCAAAGCAGTTTAATGTATGACTTCAATTCTCCAGATTTCAGCTCATTTTACGTCTTCACAGTTAGATGCGCAGAACAAGTGTCGAACTGTTTTCTGTTTCAGACCTGGGATGGAAAGGTGGGGCGACGTGTCTGCCATATCTACGAGATATCCAAACTTAGGTCAAGGTTTTATGAATCAAATCTGGGAAAAGTGGCAACATCTAAAACGTACTACATGTTCGTGGTCATTTTGGTTTGACTATCATATTGATAACTGGCGAATACAGAAATTTGTAAGGTAGCGATGTGGGTGGTATTGACTGATGATCGGCTGTTGTTTACGGCTCTAGTGACCTCCCACCCGCGGCGAATTTGGTTTGCTTGATATTAGGGCCTGGAATTATAAGGAGTACTTTTGAAAGATTCCGGTTCCTTCTTTCATTGATGATGGTCACTTCGGAATTCCCTTGTCGACGGTCAAAATTCATTCATGGGGAATGTAAAAGTCGTTTAACTTGCCTGTACAAAAGGGAGATTACTAAATCTGTCATTGTCCATGAAACCAGGAATTGGAATCAGTCAATAGGACTGGGGATAATCTGAGGCATCATTCTCAAACTAATATATATATATATATATATATATATATATATATATATATATATATATATATATATATATATATATATATATATATATATATATATATATATATATATATATATATATATACACATATACACAGGCACTCCCCAGTTATCGGCAGAGTTCTGTTTCTGAGGGTGTGATGATAACGAAAATCGCCGCTAACCAAAAATCGGCGATTTCGGCACCTTTTCAGCGATTTTTGGGGGTTATCGACGCCGAAATGCACCGATTTTCGGCACCGAAAAGCACAGATTTTCAGTTATCGGCGCCTCTGTTAGGTATGTATCGGTATCGGCATCAATACCCAATTATCGGCGCTGATCAGTGGAAATTGGCGATTTTCAGCGCCGAAATTTGCCGATTTTCGTCGCTACACAAACGCCATAAAACCGGATCGCTGTTGACCGAGCCCGTCATTAACCGGGGACTGCCTGTATATATATATATATATATATACAGGTAGTCGTCGACTTACGACGGCATTAGGTTCTGACAGAGCGGTCGGAAATCGATCTCGTCGTAAGTCGACCAACCACATATGTATATGTATTCTGTACCTACCGTATATTATCCATCATATATCCTAAGTATGACTAGCCTACATATACATTTTATATTATCCAAAAAATGTGCATGTATAGTACCTATTTTTACGTTTAGCATATGAAATCTTATCATGCTTGAACTCCTTGATTAATACTTACTTTTATTACTGTATTTAACATTTTTATTGTAGGCATTCAAACCATCTGTCTGGTCTGTTTACATTTTCTTTTCCGCCATTTGCATTGCCAATCGGCTACACGTATGACGTATTATTTACTTTTGTTTATTTATAGGTTTGAATTAAATACATACCGTATTTGACGGCGTATAAGACGCACTTTCTTAACAAAAAAAAAAAAAATGGCCTAAAAAATCCCCCTGCATCCTATGTACATAATGTAGGCTCAAAATTTAAGAATTTTGGCCGAAATTATACATGAAACGTCACGTAGATGTTGTAGCCTAGCGTAAAATTCGGTGTTATCCTAATAACCTATTAAAAAACAAAGTTTATTATAATTATTTATCATTATCACACTTACCATCACCGCAATTACTACTGCTAGTATTATAATCAATATCTACGTTGTTATTATCGATATTTTCATTAAAATGTTAATATCATTATCGTCATCTACAGCGGATCGCCGCATTCCACATTTATAGATATAAACAGTACGTGTGCTGCCACCTATTGGTGATTATCTCGAGAGCTTTACGGATAACAAGGCTTCGTTCAGCTGCTAGTTGGCAATTCCTGCTAACATTCTCTTTACGCATAACAACGTGGCTTCAATCAGTTGGTGGTTGGCAATTCCTGCTACCATTCTCTTTAGGCATAATAACAAGGCTTCGTTGAGTTGATACTTCGTAACTCGTGCTAGCATTCTCTTTTAAGAATAATAACATGGCTTTGTTCAGTTGCTCACGAGACTCGAGCTGTTACATAGGAAACATTTTTATTTATTGAATTTTACCCCTTGATTGCATACTTTTATAATATATAATGGATATAAATAACATATATTACCGTAGGTAACATCTTTATTAATGTTTTTGTTGATTCTGGCGGTAAGAAACAATGTTTACAAATGAATGTGTTGGATCTATTGGTAAACCTATGAGGTAGCTTTCAGCAGCAGACGAAACATTCGATCGTAGTAAATGGCTGATTGTATAATACATATTTTGATAAATATAAATATGGAAAATAACTTTTTATTAATGTTTTTGTTGATTCTGTTGGTAAGAAACAATATTCATATGATAACCTAATACTACATTTTTTACTTACCAAAATCATATGAGCATAGGCTAGAAACCTTATTTTTTCCCCCTGTGTCCTGCTGAAATTAAAAGGTCCTATGCAGACATGCGTATTATAAGCCATCAAATACGGTAATTTGTTATTACATTTGATTTATTTGCAAAAATAGAAATACAAAATACATTACAAAAATATGAATCTTTTACCATTTTCGAACGACACAAACACAGAATGCTGCCGAAAGCTGAGCATCTCTCGATATGAGCGCTACCAGTAGCAGGAAAAAGTATCAAGGCTGGCTCGACGTATTTTAGCAAAATATAAAATTAAATATTATTATATATATTATTATATTGTCGTAGCCGTCGTAAAGTCGGTCAGTCGTAAGTCGCATAGGTCGTAAGTCGACGACTACCTGTATATATATGGCTTCGAAATTTCATACAGTTTACTTTTATTTAATGTTTTTTATTTAGAAAACAGACATGCATCGTGGACAATGTAGAATTCATAACAGGAGCCCACAGATTGAATTATACAGACTACCAAATACAAGATCTTTTGGAAACAGCTCGAATAAGGAGGGTGCCAATGTCGTAAAGGCCCATTATAATGTATGTTGACATACTGGCCTTATAGACAAAGGGATGTGCTTCAAATTTTCACGTCACTATTCATTCATCTAATACCTGAATTTCTCATTAGCAAACACTTTTGACTTATTTCTTGTTTTTACATAACAGTAAAATTATGAATGCACAAGAACATTCATTAATAAATACTAGAAACTTGAAATTTTTCAGAGGAATGGAGGAGAGGTTCCTTGTTACTCAATCCAACACCTAAGGTTATGTAATTTATGATTAAAAATTTATATCGTACTTAAATCTGTATATAAAAATTATATAAATTTATATAAAAAACCCTGCAGCCAAAAATATTTTTTCTAATGCTATGCTTACCATTATATGTGTACTACAAGCCCTAAAATTTTCACTGAATTTTGTGCTGTCGTCTCCTGAGATATGTATTTTATTTTTTTAGATTGTTAGTTATGAGAAAACAGTAAAAAATAAAAAATAACGAGTAATTACAAAAACTTTTAAAATGCTATCAGTAAAAAGCAAATTTTTTTTCACTGAAATTAATTTGCTTTTAAAGAAATATACTGTTTTAAATAATCAGTAGAAAGGCAATATTTACTTCCTCTTGTTTTATATAAACAGAAAACGGTAGTTGTATTTTCATTCATATTAAACAAATAGAATTTTATTACATAAAAAGGATAAGTGATATAAATTCCAATTATACATACATACATAACATATATACATACATTACATACATAAAAACATAAGGACACCAAGGCCAAAACCCAGAACAGCATTTTACACAACTTTATTGGGACATGTTTCAAGCAGTACTCTCACTCGTTATCAACCTACAAAATTAAAATGACAAATTTACAATTCTTATAATAAAATTTAAAATAATACAGTAAAATTACTATGAAAATAAGAATACGTTTAAAAGATGACTAATCAAAATAAATAAAAGAGTAAAATAAAATAAAGCAAAATACAAAAAATTAAAAAATTTAAGTAAAAAAAACGGAAGGTACAAAGGCATAACAAACATACTAATTAACCCTTTAACGCCGAAGCCCTATTTACAAAAACGTCTCCCGTATGTCGTATGGCATTCCGTGAGTTAGCGCTTTCATTTTAAAAAAGTTTTTTTTGAAAAATCACAGCACGCTTAGTTTTTAAGATTAAGAGTTCATTTTTGGCTCATTTTTTTTGTCATTGCCTGAAGTTTAGTATGCAACCATCAGAAATGAAAAAATAT
The DNA here is from genome assembly GCF_040412425.1 of Macrobrachium rosenbergii. Taxonomy (NCBI): domain Eukaryota; kingdom Metazoa; phylum Arthropoda; class Malacostraca; order Decapoda; family Palaemonidae; genus Macrobrachium; species Macrobrachium rosenbergii. The sequence goes on along the minus strand of NC_089777.1, from coordinate 3,033,190 downwards.
CATTATCATATATAAATATTGGAATATATGACAGTTCCAAAAAATCGTATATAATTGTATACAAATCGCACTGTAAGCAAAACGGTTAAAGCTAATGAGTTAATTTTTTTAGTTGTATTGTACACTAAATTGCGATGATTTTGGTATATAACAAATTGTAAAACAATCAAAGCAACACAGAGAAAATATTATCACAAAATGATGCATGAATGCGTAACGCAAGGACGTAAGAAAATGTTTTTTTCAAAAACTCACCATAAATCGAAATATTGTGCTAGAGACTTCCCGTTTGTTGAGAAATGAAGGTAATTGATTGAATATTACTAGACTGTAAGTGTTTTAGCTTACAATTGCAGTTTTCAACCATTTCGGTCGAGTTGAAGTTGACCGAAAGTCGAATTTTTTCTATTTATCGTGATTTATATGAAAATATTTCAAAATTGATAAAAGCTACAACCATGAGTTATTTTTTGTTGTACATAAAATTGCGCACATTTTCATATATAATACTTTATGTAATGACTAATATAAAACGGTGCAAATATTACGACAATGAGACAAAAGAATTTCTGAGATGTTCGGCCGAGTTACCGCGCAGTTGTAAGGAAAATGTTTTTTTTTAAAATTCACCATAAATCAAAATATTGTGCTAGAGACTTCCAATTTATTGCCAAATGAAGGTAAACGATTGAATATTACTAGAATGTAAGAGTTTTAGCTTACAATTGCATTTTTTTACCATTTCGGTCGAGTTAAAGTTGACCGAAGGTTGAAATTTTGGCAGTTATCGTGATTTATGTGAAAATATTTCAAAACTGATAAAAGCTACAACCATGAGCTATTTTCAGTTCTATTCTACATGAAATTGCGCACATTTTCATATATAAAAGTTTATGTAACGACTAATGTAAAACGATGCAAACATTACGACAACATGATGAAAGAATTTCTGAGATGTTCGGCCGAGTTACCACGCACAGACGTAAGGAAAAAATTTTTTTTTCAGAAATTCACCATAAATTGAAATATTGTGCTAGAGACTTCCAGTTTGTTGCAAAATGAAGGTACATGATTGAATATTACTAGAATGTAAGAGTTTTAGCTTATAATTGCGTTTTTTACCATTTCGGTCGAGTTAAAGTTGACCGAAGCCCCATGAAATTTTGGCAGTTATCGTGATTTATATGAAAATATTTCAAAACTTATAAAAAGCTACAACCATGAGTTATTTTCTGTTGTATTCTACATGAAATTGCGCACATTTCCATATATAAAACTTTATGTAACGATTAATATAAAACAGTGCAAACATTACGACAACGTGACGAAAGAATTTCTGGCGCGGACGTAAGGAAAAGTTTTTTTCAAAAATTCACCATAAATCGAAATATTGTGCTAGAGACTTCCAATTGGTTGCAAAATGAAGGTAAATGATTGAATATTACTAGAATGTAAGAGTTGTAGCTTACAATTGCGTTTTTTGACCATTTCGGTCGAGTCAAAGTTGACCGAAGGTTGAAATTTTG